>NC_056731.1:373684197-373954197 GCF_019279795.1 Protopterus annectens
GTAACTTTCAACATTTTTTGCCCCAATTTTCCAAATTTTTATGCCTAATAATTTTATCTTTGGTTCTTCACAAAGAGGTGAGACATAGTCTTGTATGTTAATGGCATTTGTGGGTAACTATTCACCAAGCACATATTGGTTTTTGATCTGCAGCTTTCTTTAAAAGCATTACTTAGCATTGATTGCTCCTGTTACAAGTGCCTTCATCTGGGAAGGCTGAACTACAGATAGCAGGAAGGTTCATGAGAATGTTATCACTCTTGGGATAGCTCTGTGTCTGCCAGTGTAACATCTACTCTTTCATTTTGGTGCTGGTTCTTTTGATTTCTTTCTACTTAAGCCTGGCTGGCCTTTGGCTAAGGTTTTATTACTTTCAAAGTGGTTTTAGATTGTGATGAATTACCGCACTGTACTAGATGTCCCTGAGGATTTCTAAGAGACGTTTTACTAACAGAGCAACCCCGGCTTTCAGGCAATCCATTATGCATTCTGACTGATCATATACTGTGTTTGGTTGACCCTTGATTTTCTGATGTCAGCTCCCAGTATGGATGGGACTGGGAGAGTATTAATCATGGTAGGGCTACCTCTGAGTGGTCAGCAGTCAGCAGGTGAGCGGGACACAGAAACTGTCAGATGAACCTCTACATGGTCTACAGTGAGTAGGTTAGCAGACCCAGAGACCAGAAGGCCTACTGTGATACACATTATTACCAAGGCTAGTGCAAAGATTAATTTCCAGAAAGGTAGTGCGTTAGTTTTTAGTTATAATTATTTTTTCTTCCCAACTGCTTTTTTAGGTATTTCTGAAGTGACTTTATGGAACTCCTCCCTTGAGAAATGTATGTATCACGGAAGTCCTCGTAGTAGTAGCTCAGACTGCAAATCCTGCCAACTGGGGCACAAGTGAATCTATAAGAAATGACAGGCCTGAGCTTATGAAGGAAGTTAAACAAGCATCAGAAATGATAAGAACTCTGGTAGACAAAATGTCTCATGCTTTGCTTGTATGTACTACTAAGATTTAGATCAGCATCACATCTAGGGCATTATTTTGGGGAGATTCTTACCTCGGGCTGAGTCAAAAATGCTTCAGATTTAGTCATTTCATTACATTTTACAGTGTTTCCAGGGCAAGGATGAAAGATGCTGCCAGGCAATTAACATGATTGATAATGGTATTAAGGACTTTGGATGGAGAATTCTTCACTTGAAGGCTATAACGATAGCTATAATGATAGAATCACAGATTAGACTATGAAGTATATTCAGAGATTTATGGAAGCAAAACTGCAAATGACACAAAGGAAATGCAGCACCGTTTCTTGAAATTACACTTCATAAAAGATGGCAAACATATCCCACTGTGGAGTACAGGGTACACAAGTATAGTACGTCAAACACAGTCTTTGCCACCCCCAATATTATGAAGACAACAAAGTGCTGTCAGAAACCACTGTGAATCGCTGCCAGCCATAAGAACAGAGTAGAGATGGTGTCATGTATAACTGTTCCATCCAAAATCTTAGCAGTAGACACTGACAGCAATCCATTGTTTAATGTTAAAAGCTTTGTACATATTTGTTAAAATGCTATCAAATTTTGAATGGTGTCTATATTATATAGACTTAATTATGTTTTTATGTTTATTTATTTTTTATTATGTTTGAGTAAAGGGTATACCTTATTTAAGCTCTTAGTAAAAAAAAACAGAAGAAAAATCTAGCCAAGCTAGAATTTTCACTGTGTGATACCTTAAACCTCCTGTAACAGAGGCCCATGGATATATGCAAATGACCCCTTAAGGACATTAAGTGTTTCAGCTATATGGATTCTGAATGTCCATGACTTTTTTCTTTTTAAGTCTTTATGGACAGATCCAGGCCAACAAAACCAAATGCCACTAGCTGTGGACATTCATATTTTGACCTTCTTATGATCTCAGCAGCACAGCATAAGTGGACTGTTTGGCTATACTCCAGAAACACAAGGTCTTTAAACCCAGCTGATATCCATAACCATTAACCTGTCTGCAAAATATACGAACTAACAACTAAACCAAAAAGTAAAAAGGTCACACAGACAAACCAATTAGTAAAACCTACAAGGAAAACCTAGCTCTTAATTTTATACATACTACTATTACCCAAATGCTTGTCTTTAACTATACTCATAACAGCCTCATTTTTCCTACAGTGGTGCGGCATAGTAGCAAACTTGTATAGGGCTGCCCACATCCATTATTTATTTTTCAGGTTGTTCTTTTTTTGGATGTGATATTTTTGTCATCACTGGCTGTCCATATATACTAAGCTGAAAAAGAAGTGTACATGTGTGTATGTGTGCTTGCTTCGGCACTATTCTTGGTGTTTATATTGTCATTCCAAGCACCAACAATGGAGCAAAATGAGGAGTAACCTACAGTGGTTGACTAGATTGGCTCATTTTCATGGTTGGTATTCTGCAGGATCTGTACTTGCTCAAACTTGCAAACCATTTTGTGCCTTCTGCCTTGTGTTGCTGTTGCCTCTGGACAGACTATAGTTACTCAGTGGAGTGAAATGTCTGACTTCTAGGAGAAACAAATCTTTCGAATGATTTTGCAACTACTTTCACCTATAAGTGTTGTGGTACTAGGATCTACTTTGACCTTTCCTGATACCATGACTAGCTGTTTGAGTGCTTAGAGTCTATGAACTGTTGTTTACAACAAAGAAAGGAGAGTTTGTTTAGGTGAGACTTGCAATTTTTGTGTATTGATGCCCCTAGAATTATAATGGAATATGAAAGAATATCAGAATCGGTGTGTCAGTATACACAGTCTGATTCAAATATCTTGTTGCATTTTAATTAAAAGGTCTTGGAAAATGATTTCATGATTGCCACCCTGTTCCCTTTAACTATATCTATCAAAAGCACCATTGCTTTTTCAGCTGCTTTCACTGATGTGCACTGCCTGCTATAAGAATGGTTATTTGTTGTGTATGGGCTTGATTTTATTTATTTTATTTATTTTACATTTATTTTACATTTGTTGACCGGGCTGGTCCAACTGGATTTATGTCCATTTTCAGCAGAGGCCCGGGGAGAAAAGCTCCACATGCAAGCATTTGTAATATCAGGTAAAACATTAGACATGGTTATAATATATATGTCAAAATCATTAGATATTAAAAGGCAGAAGTTGAGAAAAATAGTGAGTGTATTTTGTTAGGCGTTTCTAGAGCTAGAGAAAGTAAAAAGAAAAAATGTAAAGAAATTTTTCTAGTACCTAGATACCTGAGGAAAGGTAATTATTTACAGCAGAGAAGTTGAGAGTACCTAGATACCAAGGTAATCTAGTCAGGGTTGCTACAGGGGCAGAGCCAGTGGGTTTTGAGGTGTGTTTTGAGTTGGGATTTGAAGCAGGGAAGAGAGGAGATTGCTGTGAGATTGTGAGGAAGAATATTCCAGGTTTTTCCTACTGTGTTAGAGAACAAGGATTTGCCAGCTGAGTTATTGGGTTCCAGTTGATATAAGTAGTTTGTCAGAGGAGCGAAGGCTTTTAAGATTGCAGTATGGAGTGATAAGTGATGTGAGAATGGGTGTGTTTATGGGTTTGTAAAGGATTTTGTGGGCTAAGGAGATCTGTTGAAATAGAATTTGGTTTTGTAGCTCTAGCCATCATAGTTGCCTTAAGTTTTGGCAGTGGTGAGTTCTAAAAGTAGAATTAGTGGCAAATCTGGCAATATTGTTGTAGGCAGCAGACAGTTTGCTGAGGTTAGCTTTGGACACTGAAGTGTAGATGGGAGAGGCGTACAGGAGAGTGGAGATAAGATGGGTCTGGGCAATGGAAGTTCTGGCATGTGGAGTAAGGAATGGTTTAATTCTATAGAGGGAGCCTAGTTTTCTGTTAACTAATTTTATAGTATTGTTGATGTGTGTGTCAAAGGTCAGATTGTTGTCTATTTCAACTCCGAGAAGTTTGGTAGATGGATCGGGTGATATGTTTGTGCCATTAGTTGATGTGACAGAAATTCAGTGGAGAGGATTTTTGGGTTGGTGAAAAGAGTAATAATTTTTTTTTTTGGGGTTCAAAATTAAGTATCGTTTGAGGAACCAAAATTCTACGGTTTCAAAAGTCTTTTGGGTGAGAGAGTCCAGTACAGAGGGGGATGAGGCAGAACAGATTAAAGTGGAATCATCTGCATATTGTATACAGGTGGCAGGAGAAATATGAGTATGGAGATCATTAATGAAAATTGAAAAGAGGAGAGGGCCAAGAATTGAGCCCTGGGGAACTCCTAGAGTAACGGGGAGGTGGTTGGATAAGTTATTTTGCCACCTCACTGCCTGTTTTCTGTTGTCCAGGTAAGAGTGGAACCATTTACTTGAGCTTGTGTCAAGTGCAAATGATTTAAGTAAGTGTAACAAGATTTCGTGATTGACCATATCAAAGGCTTTGGATAGGTTAATAAATATAGCAGATCTAAGGGTATTATTGTTCCTATTTTTATTGATGCAGTCTGTGAAGGAGAGGAGGGCAGAGGTGGTGCTATGGTAGGGTCTAAAACCATGTTGACAGTTAGCTAGCAGATTGTTAGTTAACAGGTGTTTCAGAAGTTGCTTTTGGACACATTTTTCCATGATTTTAGCAAGAGGAGAGAGCAAGGCTATGGGTTGGTAGTTAGAGAGTTCAGTTGATTTTCCTCCTTTATGAAGGGGAATAACATAAGATATTTTCCAGAGAGAAGGAATGTAGCCTTCTTAAATGGTTCTGTTAATCAGGATGGAGATGGGATAGGTCAGTGCATTAGCAGCAACTTTTAGATACATAGCAGGTAGATGGTCTGCAGATGGAGAGGATGGTTTAAGTTTATGTAGCAGAGAATGAATTAGTGCAGAGGGAACACGTTGAAGTTGAAATGTGGGAATGGAAGTGTTAGAGGAGGAGGAAAGACTGGAAATATCAGGGGAGAGTTGATTGGAAGAGACTGGACAGTTTCAGTAAAGAAGGTGTTAAAGGCATTGGCAGTGTGTTTGGGGTTATATTGGGAGGTGCCTGCTGGGCTTGGAGTGTCCGATTGGCCAGGCTTCATGAGATTATTTATTCCTGCCCAGAACTTTTGTGGGTTATGCAGGTTAGCCTGTTGCAAATGGCAGTAGTAGTTTCTTTTATCCAGAATTACTGCTTTTTTTGTAATGTTTCTTATTTGTTTAAAGTTGAGATGGTCTGTGGGATCTTTAGTACTGCGGTATTTGGACCAGAGTTTATTTTTCAGGATAATCTTTTGCCTTGTGTCCTTTGTTAGCCAAGGGGCGGCTCTTAAGGAAAGTCTGATGGACCTTGTGGGAGCATGTGTGTCAAGAATAGATAGGAATTTAGAGTTAAAATATGTCACAGCATCATCCAGTGGGAGGTGTTTAAGAGGAGACCAATTGCAGGACCTAAGTTCTGCTTCAAATCTATCGGGGTTAAAAGTTTTGTTTGTTCTAACTATTTTGTATTTTGTTAAGTTAGGTTTATCAGTTTTATGTCTAATTAGATAAATAAGGGCATGGTGACTTATATCATCAGGTAGTGTACCTACTGTATATGTTTGGTGGTGGCTATTTATCAGAATCCAGTCTAAAATGCTTTCTTTGTTGGTAGGTTTATTTCTTCTGGTAGGAGAGAGAATAGTTTGTGAGAAACCATGCAGATTTAAGAGGGTGGAAGGGTAAGCTTTAGAGCAGGTATTCCAGTCTATATTGACATCTCCAAGGACTATTGTTTCTTGTGGAAATTGTATGACCACCCAGTTAAGGATTTCTTCTAAGGTACTACTGTTATTGCCTGGGGGCATGTATATGCAGATTATGTAGATGGATTTGAAGGCATTAACTTGGAGTTTGGATATAAGGATTTCAGCATTGCTTTTGGAGGGAGGTTTATCCTGTAAGGCAGTGATTTGCATCCCTGATTTATAGAGGATTGCAACTCCACCACCTTTTTTGTAGTGCGGTCAAGTCGAAGAATGTTGTAGCCAAGGGGAATAATCTCTTTGTCCTGAGTTACTGGTTTAAGCCAGGTTTCAGTTAAGCAAAGGATGTTGAATGAGTGTGCATCAAGTAGTGCATGGAGGGGGGAAATTTTATTTGTAATACTGCGGATGTTAAGGTGAGCTATTATTAGAGAGTTTGAGGGTTTGGTTAGTTTATTTGAGTTAGAGGAGAGAGTGGAAAGTGGGTTTGCAGCTGTGGTGTTGTTTGGGCCTGGGTTGGGTTGAATGTCACCTGCTAGCAGAGAGAGGATTAATCTTTTTAACCAGTCAGAGGGTTTAGGGGAACTGAGTAGTGAATTTCTGTCATTTTGATGGGAGTAGGTAATGTGAGTCTTTCTATGAAATTTTGTAGCTAGGTAGCTGGGAGAAAGTATGAAGTTGAAACAGTTATAAGATGAATGTATGGTAGTTAAAGTTATGTGTTTGGAGAGAGTATTAGCTTCTGAGAGGCTATGGTGTTCATAGGAAGTTAGGAAGTAGGGTATAATAAGGAAAGGGAGAATTGAGAATTTGAGAAGTTGTTTTGAATGTAATGATGTTATTAGAGTAGGCATTGTTACAGGAGTGTAACAAGGAGTTAATTTGGGAAGATGAGGAGATAATGAGAGCAGGAGATGGATGTAATTGTGGAAGTAGGTGTGGCAGGTAGATGGTTATAAGTGGTATAGGGAAGGGTGTCAGAGTGATTGGAGGAATACAACTAGTGGGAGTGGTTATGGAAGTATAAATGTAGGACCACTGGGGGTGGGTGGGAATTGGGGGTAGGGTATGGGGAGCGGAGTGAGCCCACAGGGCGAACGGAGCGGGTACAGACAATCAGGAAAGCAGCTAAAGTAAAGTAAGTGGAGGTGGGTGTGAGAAGTGACAAAAGGTTAGGTTATGCTTGAACTGAGAACTTTGATAAAAAATATTTAAGTGGGAGAGAAGAGGAAAGGTTTAGAAGCAATGTTTTTATCAGCAGGTATAGTAGGTAATAGTAAGGTAAAGGGAGAGAGAGAGATTCAGGTAGAATAATGTTGCAAGGTCAGGGTGCCCTCTAGTGGACACAATGTGGAAGTACAGAAGAGATTACTTTGCAGGCAAGAGCTGGGATGAGAAGTAAAGGACAGTGTGGTTTCTTAGGGATTCTTCCAGGTGGCCTGGGATATAGAGGTGGACAAGTCAGAAGGGAGAGGGGGCAACTAGTAGTAGGGAGAGTGGGGGTGAGGCTGCTATGTGTCCAGGCTGAACTAGCGACACTAGAGTTGTGGTTACAAAAAACAGAATACAAGAATCACTGCTATACGAGGGAACACATACTTTCTGGATTCCTTTTTAAATGCAGGGTTCAGAGGTGGGAAGCCCAATTTCTTGAGAAAAACTGGGGAAGAGGCAGAGGAAGGTCCTTGATATAGGTTCTTCTTCACCAGGAGAGCTTCAGTAGATCCAGGGAGTAGGGTTTAGTTAAAGAGCTGGAAGTAGTAAAAAGGGGTTGAAAGTAGAGTAAGATAAGATGGCAAATTGTAAAGAAAAAGAATGCGTTAAGCTAAATAGTTATGCTAACACATGTTAACAGCTCTAAAACATTATGTCTTATATGAATATTCTAAGCATTGCAGGTATACTATGATAAAGTGTAGAGCTATGAGTCAACAGTTCCATTAAACACATTCCATAATGGTAAGAAACAAGACTGTTAAAACCAGAGGCAGTAGTTTACAGAAAACCCATTAAATAAACTATTCAGCACAGGAGATGAAAAACTTAGATGGCTACTGTGAAACAGACACAAAGTGAGAAACAAACTGGCATTAATACATTCAGCATATATAGAAACAAGAAGAGCAGCTACTTGTATGTTTGCTTAATGTATTGCTGTTAAACTATACTATAAATGTATTGCTTTTAAATTGTATGCTGTAATCTGCTCAAAGGAATAGGGGGAACAGAGCGCTGGGTAGTGTAGTATGTAGAAGTATGGACTAACTTAGTCCAGGGTGAGTGTGTGTGTTAGAGTAAATAACCTAAGCTGCAGCTCTAGGCATGCCTCTAAAGTAAGCATGCTGTATGGACAATAAAGGATCTTGGGAAGGGACAAAACTATGGATAAAAAGCTGAACAGTTTACAGTGGTTAATACTGTAGCTGTGCAGAGCTTAAATTCAGGTCCTTACAGACCAAGCGTAATGCAATGGTATCCGCTACACATTCAAAATGGTCAATTATCAAACTATAAGTGATATCTATAAAGAAACACAAAGGTGCGGTTTTAGCGCACAGTAGTAATAAATTAATAGCAGCAATCTCTAAGGTAACCACTGTGATTACCCATGTAATGTAATTGTGGCTTTCTAGCTGAGATGTGGGAAAAAGAGCGTGAAACCCGCCTATTGTAAAATAGGTTGGAAGTTATTACCTGTTGGAATGCTCATAATATTCATAACCCATAGAAGTCCCAGTATAGGGAAATGACGAAACTGACACTCCCTGGGGTAACTTAGGCACATATAATTGCAGATACAATGGGGTTGTATACAACATACTTCCATTAACGCAGAACTAGTTCACGTAGACTTATCATGAGTGTGTCAGTAGTGATGAAACAGTACCACTATACCATTACACCACTGCACCACTATATTACTATACCACTACACCACGATTCATTTGTATGAACTGTGCTCCTGGCAGGACCGTGGATGAGCCACATCATGTTCATCCCTTGTAAGGGACTGCATATGATATTTATGAACAAGGAGCTAATGAAATTTCAAAATTATGAGAAATATACAGCCCCAGTGAAGAAATATGAGACATTTTGTTGGCCTAGATGTGGTCTTTAAGCTCTTGTGAGTTCCCGCATAAAGTCGAAGGAACTGGTCATATATACAACTAGTAATATTTTGATTAAGAGGCTGAAGGATTATGGAAAATATTGGATAATAGCCTAGTATTTATAGCACACTCAACAGAGTTCCGTATTACCAACCTCTACTGATATGGGACAAACTGGAAGAGAAAGTGGATAAGCCTGTGAAAGGGGTAAAAGTCTACTTGTGGGGTGACAGTCTTCTTGTAGAGTCAGAGTCTACTTGTCTGTCATGATGTTAATGCTGGCAAAGAGAGATTTTTAGTTAAAATGGCTTTATATTAAATACAAAGGATTAATCAGATATTCACAAGATGCAATTGTAAACAGGACAGTCCATCATTTATTGAACACTGTGAGGTTACAGCATATGAAAATGTTAAATGGTTCAGGTATGGTAGAAGAAAATGAAGACTACACTACAGTTCTGTATTGCATATTTTGTCTGGGAGTTGGCTATGAGAGATAAGAATGTGAGCTGTTGTACAGGATTTGAGTCCCCTATCTCTTATTTGTCCACAATGTGACCTTGAGCAAGTCAATTAATCAGTCATTGCTGCCAGGTTGTCTCTGAAAAGGGATTGTGTGTCCATTGGTCCTACCTGGTTAATACATGGATATTATTATTATTATTATTATTATTATTATTATTATTATTATTATTATTATTATTATTAATTCCCCAAGGATAACATGAATCCTTTAAAGTATACATTTAATCTAGACATGAAAATTATCCTTTTACAGTATGCTTGGAATATAAGTTTGATGATTATAAATTGAGGTATGAATATCAAAATAATGTAGTTAAAACAGAAATCAAAAACATGGATATTAAATACTTTCTGCAGTGTAGTGAGGCTTTTCAAGAACATACAATGACTTGTAGGAATGAACACAGGAAAAGAGGACAGGTGAAACATTGTAATATACAGCAGATAAGGGCATGTCACTGAAGATAGTTGTAGCATGAACACTAATCAAATATCAACATGATACAGAACAGACTGCACAGTGAATGTATATGTAGAACGTAACATCACCCAGTATGATGCCACAATATAAACAAGAAATAATCAACATCAACAATTGGCTTAGCCTCTGGTGTCAATCCAGGGGGATCCAGTATCTCTCAGCCTGGAATGATACTGGCAAAGGCAGTTGCCTTTTTTAGGTGGTGTCAAAGCAGCAAAAATTCCAAAGTAAAAAATCCACTGGAGGCAAAGTCAAGGTTCTGCTGCTTAATGCTAGGAGTCTAAACATGAAGCTGCACTGGAAGAAATTGCCATTCTGCTAGTTGACAGATTTGGTGAAAATTTCACCCCCCCGGACCCACAGACCATACCCCAAAGCATATCTAACAGCAGTCCTCTGCCAAGTATCTCTAGCGATCATATCATATCTGTGTTCTCCAAGGCTAAAAACATGGCATTAATGACACCAGATAACATCCCAGGTTGCTTACTATGCAATCTATTGACAACACCCCCCCCCCCCAAGCTCCAACCTAGTATTGCAAGACCTGGAACACAGGTAGATAGCAATCTGAACTTCGACCAACAAGTTTCCACAGTGGTTTCTACAGTGGTAAGGAAACCCTTCTACGCCGTGCACCTCATAATTAAGAGCATCACATCCAGGTCTGAGTATGTTATAACACCATTGCACTCAACCCTCAGCAGAACATTAATAGAGTACAATGCTTCCTTTTCCATGTACCTCATCAGTCACCTTCAGCAACTGGAGAGACTACAGGGGTTTCTCAGCAAGAAAGTACAGAGTCTCCAAACCATGCCATGGTGTACGTGGATAGACTGATACCCTGTCACTGTACTCTGTATCATATTAGATTCTGAGAGGTGACTTGTGCCTGGCCTACAAGGCATGTTCTGACCCTGCATTGATGAAAATGCTGCACATCAGCAAATCTAATGGCACAAGGTTCGCTTGATCTAGGGATCTTAGAACATGCTTGAGAGAAGGCTATATCTCCCAGACACTGCCACTCCTCTGGAATAAATTTCCAAATCACTTGAAGCAGAGCTCCTTACTGGCCCTGATGGGAGATCGCAAATTCACCCTGGGGGTGGCACCCATTTTCCTCATGGACAGGGGTATTGAGTGTTGTCCAAAGATTCACTCTGTGAATTACATCCACCTAATAAGGACAATTGGTGCTACTTGTGATTAACATGGCCAGACTTGTAATGGTTGTAGATCCACTAGCCTAGCGAAATCTTATAAAACTATGAACCGATGTCAACAGTTCTCCAGGGGCATATTACTACAGCTGTTGTAGAAGGATCATGTAATATAATGGTAGCAATGGCCATCAATACATTAGCTCACATCACAGATTGTAATGCTATCTTGTAGCCATCCACACCTCATTATAGCATACGTCAATGACAGCAACATTGACATGTCAAATTATCATACAGTCATTGGACACTATTAGTCTGATGGCCAGCATAACATGAAATCCTAGCCATTATTATAAAATGAAAGTAAAAATGCCTATACATATATTATGGAAGATAATAAGACTATTGCTCTTATGTGTACATTTGTTGGATTGCATTACATTCTGCCACTTTCCATATGTGACGTGCACCACTCCATGACAGAATTAGCAATCATACATGCAGTGGTTTGGGGAAGTCTTGCATAGGCTGTTTGAAGAACTTTGCTTCAAGATGTGTGTATGCATATTTGGCATGAGGACATGCTTTACTCCTCTGCAGGAAGGATCGCATGTGCCCAGAGGACAAAGGAGGATGTATGGTGCTATGTGAATGGTATCCCAAGTGGTAGTGAAATTAAGAGCTATTCCAAAGATCACACAATGACCATAATGTACCAGCAGCCAAACACACAGTAGTACACTGGGCCTGATATGAGCACTTACACTTGTGTAGGCAAAGAATATGAATGCCATGCAATGTCACAGTAGAAATACCACATATGTCTGATGGTAACACTGTCACATTGCAATATATGGAGTATGATAGCATCATTGTATGCTGAGAAGAACATGTTGTGAGCACTGTAGGGCATGGATGTGGAGACACATCCCTGTGTAAAATTGTATCATAAGTGATAGTTGTATGTAAAGACACACAAGAAGCTAGCTGTCAGATTAGAACACCTATAGCACAGGTATGTCTTGAATACTGTCAGAGTGCATGTTACACAGGATGTCATAATTATTGTATGCTACAACAAGATGTTTCAAGGAGTTCATTCTCATTTCATTCTAAAACTACCTATTTACAGAGCACAGTACTTAACATAAGTGTCAGAGCACAATTCTAGCTTTTATAGTGTAAGAGAATACTTTATAGCTACTGACATCAGTAGAGTCTGGTGAGAGGAAGATGGTAATATAAGTATTCACATGGTAGTTCAAAATGCTCTCTCTAATATTAAGCAAGTGCACAAACATACATATACACACTGCAGATGACTGCAGTGAGAACAGAACCCCTATCTATGTAAGTACACTAACTAGAGACCAAGCACCACAACACAAGCCTGACTTTTACAATGCTGCAGTACAATTTATAGTGGATGACATCATCACTGAATGTTGGATAGAAGATGTTGGGAGGCCTGTCTAAAATTGATAGCTAGCCATGTACAACTGTCAAGATAAAAAGAACTGCATGTTACCATATTGATGAGTGTGCAAAGTGTAGCATTTGCTGTTGTGTTTCTGATGTGCAGGTATACCTTAAAAATACAGGTTGCAAAGAGCTGTCCACCTTACTACAAATACTGGAAAATCTGAATGTGTATTATTATTATTATTATAAAGATGTGCATGGTATATAAGAAAGCATTTGATATTTATTTCTGTAGTGTAGTTGATATATTTGTGAACAATTACTGAGCTTCTAAGTTTGAAGTGCATGGGTGGAGGTAAGAGATGGCTGCAGTGTAAATAAGTGCCTTCCCTTTGTGTTCTTACATGTACTTTCAAGGGATGAAGGCTAAATGGACAGTAAACATAAGTAATACATGCTATTGTGCTTTTTCCATAGCACGATTCTGAGCAGCAGGTTTGAGCAATCGATAGCAAAGTGTGCATGTGAGATACACATTTCTACTCTTTCCCTGTTTTTGTGTAGTCAAGCAGTGAGCAAACATGACCCTCATTGCTAAAATTATGAGAGTTCTGAGCGATGAGTGTATGAAACACACCTGCTGCTTAGCTGACTCTGTGGCAGCAGGTATAAATGCAGTGACACATTTCTTTTGGAGACCAGATGATATAGGGTTAGAATCCAGGTGCATGCAACAGTTTTAAATAAGTATTTATAATGCAATGAAATGATTCTTTACTCTACATTTACTGTGTGTTACCTTAGCACAGTGTGTTTAAGCGACACTGCGCAGAGGTAACCACACCATTGAAGAGCCATTCACTCTGTGCCAACACAGAGGCCAAAAAGTGAAGGGCTTCATTGTTTTCTTTTTTTTTTTTACTTATATGTGTTGTGCATGATTGTATTTTTTGAGCAGATTAAAGGTGTTAAAATGGGGTAGGTATGAAAGTGGTGAAATGGGAGATAAGCAGGGGGAAAAACAAAGGGAAGGCAATATAGGAATGTACAGGAGAGATGTAGGAAAGAACCATAGCTATCTACTTATCAAATATTGGTTGAATTTGGACTTTTACCTCAACAATGAAGGGTGACAACAATGCAATTTTGTTTTTAGCCAATTGGACCAAATCAAGTGTGTCAAGAAGACGTGTGTGAAGTAGAGAGCTGTATGCGACAATATTTGTTTGTGGGGCAGGTGCCCAATTTTTTATTTTTACTTTGGTAAGAGAGGGATATTGGGTAAGGGACATAGGTATTTCTGAGTCAGACAAGTGGGGTAGGTGAGGAAGCAGGTGCAAACAAATAGGACAAACAAGACTAGACACAGGAATGGTGAGGGACATGACAATTTGGGGGACACCATGATTGGGGTTAGGGAGGGAACAACAGATGCCCATAGGTTCATAGGTTCAAAGGTGTGTACTAAGCTAATGGCCCTGGAGCCTTTAGAAGCCTAGCCCATAGGATTACCCTGGCATCGTGCCACCCAATCTTAGTTCCTAGTGCCTCTGTTGAGTAGAGCCACTTGAGTGATCCCCAGGGTGAATTTTCTATTTCCCATCCACTCATCAAGATTTCTCTTGAAGAGGGCCAGTGAGGTGCTCTGCTTGACATGTATGGGAAGTCTATTCCATAGCAGGGGCAGTCTCTAGGGTATGAACCTGTCCCTCCAGTACGCTCTGTTGATTGTGGTAATGAGGTTGAGGTCTCTGGAGCATGTGGTGGGGAGGGATTGGGATTTCTTTAGATGTAGCATTTCTAACAGAGCTGGGTCAGACATAGCTTTGTAAGTCAAACAGGGATCACCTCTAAGTAGACGATATGAGACAGAGAATAGTTGGAGTTTTTTGAGTCTGTCCATATAGGGCAAGTGTTTAAGGCCTAGGATCCTCTTTGTGAGGTACCTTTGTGGCCTCTCCAGTTGTTACAGGTGTCTAGTGAGGTACATGTCAAAATGGGCATTGTACTCGATGATTGGCCTAATGAGGGAAGAGTAGAGGGAGACAATGACCTCTTTCTTCCTGTTTGCAAAACCCTTAGTAATGAGATGTGCCACATAGAAGGACTTTCTGACCACAGTGGCAATGTGGTGGTCAAAAGAGAGGTTGCTGTCAACCTGTGTTCCCAGATCTCTTATAACACCTTCTGTGTTCAGTGGACTACCATCAATGTGGTAATTCAAGGGAACCGGGTTTTCCCAAGGGGGATGAGGACACATTTTTTGGCATTGAGCTTAAGGCCATGGTTCTGACACCAGTCGTTGGTCTCATTGAGGCCTTTCTGTAGGTTGTCAACATCACTTGGGGAGTTAATAATAGCTCCCAACTTGCAATCGTCTGTGAACTTTATCAGCCAGAATCCCTTCGTGTTGGCCTGGACTTCAGAGAAGTAGATACCAAACAGGAGAGGACCCAAGACCAAACCTTGTGGGACTCCACTCATGACTAGTTGGCAATCTGACTTGGAGACAGCTACTTTCACACTGTGGGTTCTATCTGTGGGCCAGTTTGCAACCCACCTAGTGATATAGGGGTTGATGCCTATCTTAGTAAGTTTTTCTATGACTCCTGAGTGGAGAATGGTATCAAAGGCTTTGGCCAGATCAAGGTAGGCTGTATGAACCACCTTACTTTCATCCACAGCTCTGGTGACTGACTCAAAGAAGTTGACCAAGTTGAGCAGGCATGATCTACCCTTCACAAAACCAAACTGTGTAGGATCCAGAGTCTGGAGATTCCCTATATCCTTGTTTATTAGGTCCATGATGATGCATTCCATAGCTTTGCATATCAGACTCATCAGGCTAATGGGGTGATAGTTCCCGGGGTCTCTAGTCACTCCTCCTTTGTGGAGAGGGATAACTGTAGCAGTGCACCATTCGGTAGAGACAAAGCCTGAGATGAAGCTGTGATTGAACAGGGCACACAGGTGAGGTGCCAATTCACTCTGTAGTCCATGTAAAACACAGCCAGAGATACTGTCAGGTCCCATAGAAGCTGTATTCTTGGCCTTGGACACTGCTATTTTAACCTGTGCAAAAGTAATACTGGGTGCCTGGCTATCTACTAGTATTGTGATTGGTCCTTTGGGGGGAGGAGAGGGGTAAAGTTAGCACTGAATCTGTTCTCCAGTATATTGGCAGTATCTGTTGGCTCAGTATAGAAAGTATCATTGTGCAGTAGTGCAGAACAAATCTGGGTATTACCATGCAGATTCTTTACATAACTATAAAAGGCCTTGTGGTTGTCTTTACTATCTGCTGCAATTCTGTTTTCATAGCTAGCTTTAGAGGATTTGATGAGGGATCTCAACCTTTTATTGAGGCTGATAAGGGAGTTTTTCCAGTCTTGGGACTTCACCTTATTCCGCATCAGTTTCCTCCATCTGTTGTTTGTTTATGGCAGGGGACCACCATTTTGGCTTCCTTTTTTTTTTTGAGGAGAATGTCTTAGTTCTATTGGGTATGGCGAGATCCATGCATTTGTGTATGTGCTCGTACAGTGCATTGGTGTATGATTTGGCGGTCATGCAACTATTCTTCATTTGCATGGGTGCCGTGAAGTTAGCCACCTCTGTTTTTAGGAGTCAAAAGTTAGCTTTGGAGAAGTTTTTCATGGTGGTTACCTTTGTTGGGGGGGTGGGGGGGTGGGAGGGATGTGGATTTCCAAGGTGATTAGTTTGTGATCAGATCTAACCAGGGAGAAGTTGACTATTGGTGTAGAGCAACGGTTGCCCATGTTAATAATGACCAGGTCAAGGATGTTGCTACCTCTAGTGGGGGTAAGAATGAGCTGGTCCAGGGCATTGGAATTAATGAATTCCAGAAAGCATTGGGGAAGTGTATTGGTACATGAGTAGTTTTCCCAGTTAATGGAGAGGTAGTTGAAGTCGCCAAGTATGAGAGTGTTAGGTTGGACCCTAATATTCTCCAGGGTGCTTAGGAACAGTGGAGTGTGAATCTTGGGACATGGTTGGGGACCTATAGCAGGCTACAACCTGAATCGTGTTATCTTACCCAGTGTTAGCTGCACCTGAAGTATCTCAGATGCATTATGTTGGGCTACCAGTCTGGAGGTGTGCGCATCCTTTATGAATATGGAAACACTACTGCCTTAGGAGCTTCAGTCCAAGTTCTGGGGCTGAAAGGTGTGGCATGAGTTATAGCCTGGTAGTGCAGGGGTGCTTTCTGCTGCCTTGAACCAGGCCTCAGCACAAATGTTGATGTTCTCCATTAATGTTTATTAATTCACTGTTAATAATGATTGGTTTTACTGTGTACTACATTTTGTAGGATATTATAGTGAAGCACTTTCATATGTATTACTGGAGAGATTATTTTTCTGTCTTTCTTTCTTTCTGATACTAATTGGGGGGTACACCTTTAAGCTTGGGTAGAATTTTGTAGCAGTTGGTGTATAGAAGAAGTAAAAAATAAAGAAAAAGCAGCTTAATCCTTTTGCTTCCTGACTTCAGTTTTTTTTTGGGGGGGAGAATTCCTTGTTCCCTTTTGGGATTGTTGGTTTACTTGTACATGAGTAGTTTTCCCAGTTAATGGAGGGGTAGTTGAAGTTGCCAAGTATGAGAGTGTTAGGTTGGACCCTAATATTCTCCAGGGTGCTTAGGAACATGAAGCATGACTCTTTGGACATGGTTGGGGGCCTATAACAGGCTACGACCTGAATCGCTGTCTTACCCAGTGTTAGCTGCACCTGAAGTATCTCAGATGCATTATGTTGGGCTACCAGTTTGGAGGTGTGCGCATCTTTTATGAATATAGAAACACCACCACCTTTGGAGCTTCAGTCCAAGTTCTGAGGCTGAAAGGTGTGGAATGAGTTATACCCTGATAGTGCAGGGGTGCTTTTTGCTGCCTTGAACCAGGTCTCTGTTACAGCACAAATGTCGGTGTTCTCCATTTTAAGGAGTACTTTGAGAGAGTGCATTTTGAGATTTAGACTTCTAGCGTTGAGCAGCATGACCCTCAGATTGCATTTGTTTGTAGCTGTTACAGTGGTAATTTGGTCTTTGGAACACCACCTAAAAAAGGCACTACAGGGGGGGGCAAGAGCCTTGGCCAATATCTGGAAGCCCAGGGATGACAGATGCAGGCCATCTCTGGCAAAGCATCGAGGTCTGTCAATCATGTCATCCCAGGCAGACAGATACTGGATCCCCTTAAAATGACACCAGAAACTTAGCCAATTGTTGAAATCAATCATTTTCTGCTTGTACTGTGGTATCATTCTGGGTGATAGGATGCTGCTCAGGGATAGGGTCATACCCACCTGGGCTACATAATCTGAGAGCTCCTGTATGTCTCTTTTCATGTAGTCCAGGTTGGTAAATCTCAGGTCATTCACACCCACATGTACAATGACAGAGTCATATTTGTACCTGTTGAGGGACCTGAGTGCGTGCGTTATGTGGAAGATCCTGGCGCTTGACAGGCAGCCGACTGTTACTTTCTCCTTATTCAACCTAGTGAGTGTGCCCTATGACTAGTGTGTTGGGTATCCTGTTTTGTCTCAGGGGCTTTGGTGGAGTGGCACATTGTTTAGGAGAGTTATGTGTCTCGTGATTAGTGTTGTGTTGTGGTGGTTGAGTGCATTTCTGCCTTGGAGGTCTCTGCTGTTTGGTTAGATTTTTATTGAGAGCCTCCATGAAGGTGGGTGTGTGGTTTGTGTTTTTAGGTGAAGGCAATGCTGGTGTGTGTTCTTGAGGGCTATGTGTTCCATGTGGTGTGGTGCAAGTGTTGACCTTCTCCTCTTGACCAGCTATTCCGGTCTCGGCTGGAGAGTGCGTGGCTTCCAGTTTATATATATATAAGTGCATATCTCACAAGTCTGAGTGTTGGGGTTAAGAGGAGAGGGTTGTCAGTGTACATGAGGCAGTTGCTACATTGCCTCAGGATGCCCAAGTTCACCAGGTTAATAGGAGAAAGCACAGGGAACTGACATTTAGGCATGCCTGGAGGGGTGGGCATTAATAACTACTGGAGCTGTTTCCTTGTAGAATGTTTAGTGCTGGCAGCACTTTTGTGTACTACAATAATTGCTATAAGAAGTCTGGTAAAGTGTTAAACTAACAAGCTAGTAAAAGTGCAGGAGAGGAGAGAACTAGCAGATCTAATGGGAAAATTTGAAGAGTAAACTTTGGCATTGCTCAGAAGCTTACAAACAGTCCTGGATACAGCAAATCTTTATCTGGACTAGATTAGTTACAGGAAAGGTGGGAAACAAGCGCAGATGTGGACTTTTAAACCAGGAAGTTGAAAGAGATGGAAAAACTGCCCAAATGGTCAATAAACTGCAATTTCTGGGCCAAAAACCACTCCATTTGTGGTAGATAGGCTACCTAGTACTTACCACTCCCACTGATAAGCTAGAAGGCTTCCCTCCAGCACAGAAAGTCTTTGGGGGGCTCAGAAGCTTACAAACAGTCCTGGATGCAGAAAATCTTTACCTGGACTAGACTAGTTACAGGAAAGGCAGGGAACAAGTGCAAACGCAGGCTTTTAAACCAGAAAGTTGAAAGAGATGGAAAAACTACCCAAATGGCCAATAAACTGCAGTTTCTGGGCCAGAAACCACTCTGCTTGTGGTAGATAAGCTACATAGTGCTTACCACTCCCACTGATAAGCTAGAAGGCTTCCCTCCAACACAGAAAGGCTTGGGGGGCTCAGAAGCTTACCAACAGTCCTGGATACAGCAAATCTGTATCTGGACTAGACCAGTTACAGGAAAGGCAGGAAACAAGTGCAAATGTGGGCTTTTAAACCAGAAAGTTGAAAGAGATGGAAAAACTGCCCAAATGGTCAATAAACTACAATTTCATGCCTGCCAAACAAGGAGAGAGTGAAAATCTAGTCCTCATCCACAGGATTGTCATCACTGCCTCCTTAGTCTGCTGATTTTTGGAGTGCTTGACATCTTTTCCTATGGACCATAATGGAGGAAAAGCCTAACCATCTGGTGTAGGAGTGCATCAATGGTGCTGTGCATGACCCTGCCCACCAGCACTGGCATCTCCTGGTGGGTGATAAAATCCCCACCTCTGCCAGTACTCCTGCAGGGTACCACAGCACTATCTGCTGTGGTAGTTCTACCTGAGGATGCAGGTAGTGCAGGAGCAGCAGAGGCAGTACTGCCAGGTTGGGTCCCAGGTGTACTGGATGTCAGTACTGGAGACAGTAGAGTGGGGAGGCAGGCTGAGCCACTGGGGTTGGGTTACTGCCCTGTGCTGTAAAGCATTTTGTGATTTGCCAGAGATGGATGACATGGAAACATTTTGACGACACATAGAAGGAAAAAAAGAGATAATGGTTGGAGTAAGAGAAAAAAAGAGATAAAATTAGTACTATCATATGTGAGATACAATGTATTATCACAATAATAAAGTATTTTATCTGAACTTTTACATTTAAGTATACTTCTTAACAGCTCCAAACTATAATTAAGGATTGCTCAAAGTGATCCTTGCACTGTGCATATATTGCACATATGCTCGGTCGAATTACACAGGTTAAGTTAACAGCAGGGCATTTATGCCACTTGTGTAAAAATTAATTTATGTAATATTTTTTAAAAAATTATTATTTTGTATGTGTTACTTGTGGTATTTATTTATTTTATTTATTTATTTCCAGTTTGATTACTGGGGAAGTCCACTGGACCAAAATGACCCATTTTCAGTGGAGGCCCGGGGAGAAAAGCTCCAAGATACATTATACAGTTGAGAATACAAAGATACAAAAGTGTAAAACATACATTATATAATACAGTTACAAATAAGTGCATTCAATGACACGCATAGTCAACAAATTCATTGTGGGTGGTCTTATGGGTTATACAGTTTCATTTGAGCAAACACTCAGTATTTGGTGTGAAAACATTTTCCATACATACATTTAAGTAAATGTGGATGCACTTTACATGCACACTTTTAAAGTAAGAAGCTGTTTACAATATTTACAATGTTGAGTCGTGTGATAAGTAGCTATAAGAGATGAAGAGAACTGAGATACACTCATAGGAGATTAGCTATGGGAGATTACAGCTTAGGAACCTGAGAGAGAATCCCCTGGGGACAATATACTTGGAGTGATCAGGTGGGGGTGAAGGCAAGTGCATTTCCATTTTGTGGACAGGTGTTTGAAAAGCTGGGTTTTGAAGTTTTCTGAGTTTGGTATGCTTCTTAGAGAGGAAGGAAGAGAATTCCATTTTTTGCCTAGTGAGACAGAGAGGAGAAGTTGACCAGCTGGACGTTTGGGTTTGTGGATAGCAACTAGATTTTGATGTTCAGATCTGAGAGTTCTGTTGGGGGTGTAAGGGGGAAGGATATTTGTTAGAGCTGGACATTTTGTGGGGTGAAATACAAGTCTGTGTGCAGTGGTGAGTTGGAGGAAGTCTAAGTAGTTTGGGAGTTCAAGCCAATTTAGGGATCGTAGGGTAAGGCAATGATGGGTAGAAGTTTTGGTGGCAAATTTAGAGATTTTATTGTAGTAGTTTTCTAGTTTGGAGGTGATAGAGGAGGACAAGTTAGTAAAGAGAGGGACTCCATATAATAAGAAAGGAAGTAGATAAGTAGTGACCAGAGTATGCCTAATAGAGTTGGAGAGAAAGCAATTGTTCCTGTACAGCATACCTAGCTTTTGGTGGGTTTTCTTAATATTTTGTTGAATATGGATATCAAATTTGAGCTGTTCGTCAATAGTAATGCCAAGTAGTTTAGCGGAAGGAACCACTTCTACAGGTGAGTTGGTTTGACTAAGGACTTTGAAAGCATTTTTGTCAAAGGAGTATGTCTTTGTGGGAGGGAATAGTAGAATTTTTGATTTATTTGCATTGAGAGAGGGGTGGTTTTGGCGCATCCAGTTTTCAGTTGTAGAGAAAGCAGTTTGGATTTTGGTCAGCAATTCAGAGAGGTTTGAGGTAGAGCAGATTAAGGTTGAGTCGTCTGAGCATTGAATAATTTTGGCATCAGGAATAGCAGTGTGAAAGTTATTGATGAAGATATTAAAGAGCATAGGCCCAAGGATGGATCCCTATGGTATGCCAGCTGGGGTAGGTAAGAAGGAAGAGGTGGAGTTCTTCCATTTGACTGCCTGAGATCTGAATGATGGGTAACTGGAGAACCAGGATAAAGTGTTTGGTGAGAGATGAAGGTTTGAGAGATGATAGAGAAGGTGTTTGTGGGAAACAGTATCAAAGGCTTTAGACAGATTGAGCAAGACAGTAGAAACCAAGAGTCCTGTATCTCGGGCTTGATTGACAGCTTCAAGGAAAGATAGTAGAGTGGTTATAGTGCTATGGCCTGGGTGGAAGCCATGTTGGGTAGGTGTAAGAAGATTGTTTTGGGTCAGGAAAGGCATCAGTTGGAGATGCATGCACTTTTCTAGGATTTTGGAGATTGGTGAGAGCAGAGCAATAGGGTGGAAGTTTGAGATGCTAGTGTTTTTGCCTCCTTTATGAAGAGGAAGAATATAAACTGAGCACCAGAGTTTGGGGATGTATGATTCTTTTATACATCTGTTAATTATGATGCTGATTGGGAGAGCTATACCATCAGCAGCACATTTTAGGAAGGAGGAGGGAATATTGTCAAGAGCATTAGAGCAAGGTTTAAGTTTGAACAGATGTCTTTTTATAAAGTTAGCAGAGACAGGTTTGAGCTCGAACATAAGGGGAGGGTTATTAGGGGAGTTAGACGGAGAAGAGTGAGGGGCAGGCAGGTTATTGTTGGGAAAAGTCTTGGTCAGGTCAGAAATAGTTTCTATGAAAAATGAGTTAAATTCAGAGACTAGTTCAAGGTCAGATTTGCTTGGGTCAGGACAGGGGTTATTCTTGGATCCTGAGGAGTGAGTTTATTGATTTCCAGAATTGCTTGGGTTTTTATTGTTACCGGACTGGAGCTTGATATAGTAGGATTTTTGTCCTTGGTGATTAGTTGTTTTGCAAGGTTATGGATCTGTTTGTATTGGAGCAAGGTATTGGGCAGTTTATTGTTTTGGTAAAGCTTGCATAGTTTGTCCCTTTGGTGCATAATTTGTTTTGTACCTTTAGATAGCCAAGGAACTGTATTAGTTTTTATCCTTTTGTATCTTTGAGGGGAGTTTAGAGTGTCTAGGAAGACAGAGTTGAAGTAGTCTATAGCATTGTCAAGAGGAAGGGTGTTTAGAATTTGCCAGTTCATTTGTTTGAGAATGTTTGAGAAAGTTGAAGAGTTGAAGCTACTAAGGTTGCGAGTGAGAATGTATTGATGCTGGTGTGGGGAAGAGCTAGTTGAGCGATGAATGAAAGCTGGGAGGTGGTCACTAATGGTGTCAGGAATTGTGCCAGAGTTGGTTATTTGTTATTTTATTTGGATCAGAGACTAGGAGCTAGTTTATAGTGGATCCGGGGGGATTATTTATTTATTTATTTATTTATTTACATTTGTTGACCGGGAGTGTCCGACTGGACGTAGGTCCATTTTCAGCAGAGGCCCGGGGAGAAAAGCTCCACAGTTAAAATAAACAGACAGCAGTTACATTGAATTACATAGCGATTAACAATTTGATTAACATAGCAATTAATTACAAACATATTTACAGATGAAGAACATAGTACATCAGTAGACAACTAGAATCTTTATCTGCGAAGTACATAACAGACATTAACAAATGTTACAATAAGAAGTTCCTGCTGTATAAGTACTAGGCTTATGAGCATCAGGGCTTGCTATAATCAAGGTAGTTAGTGGTGTGGAAAGAAAGGTAGTGGTTGGATGGGGTGGGTGATATTTGAGTGGGAGTTGCAAGGGCATAGCCAGCATGTTTTTAGGTGTGCTTTTAGTAAAGTTTTGAAGTGGGTGCATGATGGTAGGAGATAATTGTGGGTGGGAGGAAGTTCCATAATTTGGCTATGGCACAAGACAATAGTGCTTCACCAGCAGAGTTATTGGCTTTAGCGATCTGCAAGTGATTTTTGTTGCTGGATCTTAGTGGTCTGGTGGTGCGATAGGGTTGGAGTAGATTCTGAAGGGATGGGACATTTAGTGGATGGTTTACTAGTTTGTGGGCGAGTAAGAGTTGATACCATTGAAGGAGGTGAGGGAGTTCAAGCCAGCCCAGTTCAGCAAGTGAGAGACAGTGGTGACTACGGTAGGATGCTCCTGTGGCGAATTTGACGATTTTGTTGTAGCAGGTCTTTAGCTTGTTTAGATCGCATTGCCTTAGGTTGGTATATATTGGAGAGGCATAAAGTAGGATGGAGATAAGGTGGGAATTTGCTATTGAGATCTTTGCTGCTTTGGTGAGAAGTTGCTTATTTCTGTATAACGCTCCTAGTTTTCTGTGTACTTTTGTTTATGGTCATGGATATGTGAATGTCAAATTTTAGTTTATTGTCTATTTCCACTACTAGCAATTTGGTGTGTTCAGTTGGGTATACAGTGGTGTTGTCTTTTGCTGTGATGTTAAAGTGAGAGTTGTTTTGAGTATGTTTGTTGGGTTGGAAGATGAATAGTTTAGTTTTGTTTGGGTTGAGTATTAATTGGGCATCGGATAACCAAGTTTCAACAGAGGAAAAGGCTTCCTGTGTGACTTTTTGCAGTTTGGGTAGGGACTGGGCTGAGCAGATTATGGTTGAGTCATCTGCGTATTGTATGAGTATGCCATGTTTGGTGGCAGAGGCTAGATTATTGGTGAAAACAGAGAAGAGTAGGGGTCCAAGGATGGATCCTTGGGGAACCCCTATGGAGACAGGTAGTTGGGGAGATATGTCATTCTGCCATACAACGGATTGTTGGCGGTCAGACAGGTAACTCTGAAAACAGTTGGTGACTGATTGAGAGAAGGATAGGTTATTGAGGACAGAGATGAGTTGTTTTTGTGCTTTAGATAGGTCTAGGAAAGTAGTAGAGGAGAGATAGCCATTGTTTTTATGCTGAAGGATAGTGTTAGTAAAGGAGAGTAAGGCAGTGGTGGTGCTATAGTTTGGTTGGAAACCATGCTGAGTATTGGAAAGGAGGTTGTTAGTAAGGAGGTAGTCTGAGACCTGAGAGTGTATGCATCTCTCTAGTATTTTGGAGAGTGGAGAGAGAATAGCTATGGGGCGGTAATTGGTTAGTTCTGTGGAGGGGCCGCCTTTGTGGAGGGGAATTATATGTGATACTTTCCACAGTGTGGGAACGTAACTTTCTGACAGAGATCGGTTAATCAAGATGGATACTGGGTAGGCCAGAGCATCAGCTGCAATTTGTAGGTATTCACTTAGGAGGTTGTCTGCTGCTAATTTGGTGGGTTTAAGTTTAGTTAAGAGTTTTTTTATGTTTTAGGTAGGTACAGGAGAAAAAGAGAAGGCAATGGGGAGATTACTAGTTAATGGTGTGGGTTGGAGGGGACGGGGGTTGTGTTGTTTAGCTAGTGATAGTATGGTTTGGGTGAAGTGGGTGTTGAATGAGGTAGCAATATTTTCAGTGGAGTGAGGGATGTTAGGAGAAGGAGTACTGACTTTACCTGGGTGGAGGATGGAGTTTATGGAGGACCAGGATTGTTTGGGGGCTGTGCTGGGATGAGACTAGGGCAGACTGGTAGTACTGGAATTTGTCCTGTTTTATTAGCTTTTTGACTCTATTGCGTAGTTCTAGGAATTTCTGTCTAGTTGAGGGGGTTTTGGTTTTGCACCAGTGCTCCCAGGCTTTATCCCTGTTTTTCATTTCTGACTTAGTGGTTTTCTGCAGCCATGGGGAGGGTTGTGTTTGGTTCTGGAAAGTCTTATGGGGGCATGGTAATTATGGATGCTCAGGAAGGTAGTATTAAAAAATTAAACCGCGTCATCAAGACTGAGGTACTTTAGAGAATGCCAGTTACATTCTTTGAGGGATGAGATGAATGTGAGTGGGTTAAATTTTAGTTTTTTACATATTTGACGGTAGATGACAGGTCTAGCTTGGTATAGGTATTTTTTGAGTAGGAATGTTGGGGAGTGATCATTGAGTCTATCTGACAAGCAGCCTGTTATATATGACTGGGGGCTCTTACTGACTAGTATCCAATCCAGGGTAGTGTGCTTGCTGGAGTTTTTATTTATCCTTGTTGGTGACTGGACTAGTTGGGTGAAGCCATGAAGGTTTACATGATGGGTTGGATGGTTGCCAGAACAGGATTGCCACTCAGTATTGAAATCACCTAAAATTATAGTTTCTTGGGGGAGATGGTGGGTAGACCAGCTGAGGAGGTTTTCTAGTGGAGGGATGTTTTGGCCAGGTGGGAAGTAGCATCCACTTATGTTGATGGTTTTGTTTTGGTTTATTTTGAGGTTGGTATATATTATTTCTTCATTGCCTATTTGTGGAGCTGATGATTTTAAGATCTGGAGGTTTAGATGCTGTTTAAATATTATAGCTACACTGTCTCCTTTCTTGTTTAGCCGGTCTACTCTTAGCCCTAACCGGTAGGGAGTATTTGCTCACTGGTAATGTGAGGTTTTAGCCAGGTTTCTGTCAGGATGACTATATCTGGGGAGTAAAAGTCTATGGTGGCATGGAGTTCATGGACTTTGTTGGATATACTTCTAATATTTAGGCTTAGTAGAAGGAAGTCACTTGGCTTTCTGTTGGCTGTGATATGGGAGAAGGTGTGGTTTCTAGTCTGATTATGAGGATTGGGGTTGGAGATGGTAGGGCCAGGGTTGGGGTGGATGTCTCCACTTAGGGCTAGTATTGATATGCATGAGGTTATTAGTTTTCTCAGTTCTTTAATGTGTTTGTTTATTAGGGAAACGTTATAATTGTGCTCTGTAGGTAATAGGTATGATGGGAGGGTTACTGTGTTAAGTTGTAGGGATGCCTTATTTTTCAGTAATATAGTTGGTAGAATATGTGGGGGGTGCATAGGGTTGGTTCTTGAGTTGGTGGGAGGGGAGCTGAGCGAGGGTGAGACATGAGTGGTGGTGTGAGTAGTATAACAGTGGTAGTGGTTGAGTGGGGGAATGATGGAGCTTTGGTAGGATGTAAGATATGCAAGGAGAGTGCATGCAGTCAGCTTAGATAAGGTATGCTTGTACATGTTAGTTGAGGAGGTGTGATAGTAGTGGGAAGATGGAGGAGGTAGTGTTGGGTTAGCACTGTGGTTGGCTATTGGAAAGATGGGAGGGGTTTGTGAGTGTAATAAAGGTAGGACCACTGGGGGCCAGAGGAAATAGGGGCCAGGGTGGGGAGCAAAGCTGGTAGAGACCCTGTTAGTAGCTCTTAAAAGGGGGCTGGAAACAATCAGGTAACAGAGTAAACTGATGAACATATGATAGTGACAAAGAGTGGTTGTAGTTTTAAAAATGGTGCTTGCCACAGGTAATATTTATTAACTTTGGGATTGGCTTAAGGTAATAAACAGGGAAGGGGGAGGAGGAGAACAAGGTTGTGAGCAGGCAGTTCTTTTGTACTGCTGCTAATGAGCCAAAGCAAAGACAAGTTTGTGTTTAAGAAACAATCAGAACTGACCAAGGACTGCTCTGAAACTGTAAGTCATTAGACAAGTTTGTGTTTAAGAAACAATCAGAATTGACCAAGGACTGCTCTGAAACTGTAAGTCATTACTTAACCATTTCTCAGGTGGAAAAACAGGGTAACCTTGTATCAGTAGGCTACTGTGGTCTCAGTTTAAATTAACAAACACAGTATTGATCAGTTATGAATACTATTTGCTAACAGAAGAGAATAAGAGAGAAAGTGGAAGATGTGTGTGTGTGTGGGGGGGGGGGGGGGTGCTGCCTACAAGCCAAGGCAGAGTGCTCTTCAGGGGAAAATGAATATTAGCTCAAACAGGTAGACACATACTCAAAGTTATCTTTAGCTGTTTGCAGACAGTTCAGACCCGGACTGCGTTTTTCCTATAAGAATGATAAAGGTGGTACCGCAGTTGAATACTTAAGAGTGGTGTTACGTTCAAAGTTAACTTTAGCTGTTTGCAGACAGTTCAGACCCGGACTGCACTTTTCCTATAAGAATGATAAAGGTGGTACCGCAGTTGGATACTTAAGAGTGGTGTCAGGTTGGAGAGTCACTGAGCTCCTCATGGGGCCTGTAGCAGAGTGGATTGTAGTTTTTTATTTATTTTGTTAGGTTGGGTGATGGAGAGGAGTATTTGAGTGAATTTATAGAGGTTGATGGATAGGGAGGGAGAGGGGCTATTGACTTTATTCCAGTCATTATTTACATCTCCTAGAATGTAGGTTTCATAGTTGATTTCAGTAGAAGACCATAGGAGAATATTTTCGAGGGTAAAGATATTGTTACCGGGTGAGATATATAGGGCTATGAGGCATATATTCTTGTGTTTATTCATTTTTAGTAGTCCAGCAGTCAGTTCAGTGTTCTTGAATTGAGGAATTGAAATTTGGAGGGGAATTAAGGTAAGAAGGTTGGAGTAGACTAAGGCTGAGCCACCACATTTTTTATTGAGTCAGTCATTTCTGAGAGTATGAAATCCTGGGGGCAGGATCTCAGAGTCGGAGATGTAGGTTTTGAGCCAAGTTTAAGAGATGGCTAAGATGTCTGGTTGGTTATGGCTTAGCCAGGCTTGAAAGTGGTGAACTTTGTTGTTAAGACCCTGGGCGTTGATAGTGAAGATTTTTAGGGTGTTGTTGGGGGAGGAAGGGGATAAGGTGTAGGTGTGCTAATAAAGGGACAAGGGCCAGGGTTGGGATGGATATCTCCAGCTAGGACTAAGTTGTTAAAGGAAATGCGGGAGGCGCAGTGGTGCAGCGGTTAATGCTGTCTCCTCACAGTAAGAGGTTCTCTGGTTCGATTCTCGGCTGGGGTGCCTTCTGTGTGGAGTTTGCATGTTCTCCCTGCGTTCGCGTGGGTTTCCTCCAGATACTCCGGTTTCCTCCCACATTCTAAAGACATGCTTCTGGAGCATTTCTCCCCTGGCCTCCGCTGAAAACAGGATTTGTGGAACCTAGTCGGACTTTCCCAGTCAACAAATGTTAAATAAAATAAATAAAAATATCCTTTAGCCATTTGGGTTTGCAAGGTATCAGATTAGGTAGATCTAAGATTAGTTTTAGGTGTCAGTATCTTAACTGTGGAGGAGAAGATTTTAGGGTGGAATAGGTGCAGAGGGTTAGGTTGAAAAAGCGAGGAGGAGATGGTAATGTGAGTAAGATTGAAGGTGCAAGTGGGTTTGTGTGGTGGTTATTTTTGTAAGCAATATTGGACAAACATTGGAGGAGTATGAGCTGGCATAGTAAAGGGGAATTAAGAAGACAAGGAGGAAACAGGAGGTGTGGAGGGTGTGGTGACTTAAGGAAAGCATATCTGAGCAAAGGGAGAGGGGTATGTGTGGAATTGGAGAAGATCATGGCTATGAGGAAGAGAGGGTTTAGAAAGAGATAAAGTTTTTCCTAGAAGTATAGGACAGAGGAGGGGACTTTAATTGTTAGGGAGGCAGACAGAGTGATGAGCTAAAGTAGGAAGGCTGTAAGTGGGAGGAATGATTAGGGAAGAGCTCCTATTGGGTAATTAGGTTAGGAGGGTGGGGAAAGTGAGGAATAAAGCTAGGTGTGCTCGGGGTGGGCGAGATATAGGGGGCAGGGTAGGGGAGCAGAGTGAGCCCGCAGGGTGAACGGAGCGAGTCAGTTGGACCTCGAGGTGTGTGGAGAAAACAATGTGAAACCTCTTGGTCTTTGTTAGCTGCAGTATATGGGTTCACAGACTAAATTGCAGGGCTATGGGACTGAAAACACAATATTCAGGGTGTACTTTTACAATTTAGTAATAATAATACAGAATTTATTTATTTATTTATTTATTTATTTATTTATTTATTTATTTATATTTGTTGACCGGGAGTGTCTGACTGGACGTAGGTCCATTTTTAGTGGAGGCCCGGGGAGAAAATCTCCACAGTTAAAATAAACAGACAGTAGTTACATTGGATTACATAGCGATTAACAATTTACATAGCAATTACTTACAACATATTTACAGATGAAGAACATAGTACATCAGTAGACAACTGGAATCTTTATCTGTGAAGTACGTAACAGACATTAACAAATGTTACAATAAGAAGTTCCTGCTGTATAATAAGTACTAGGCTTTTGAGCATCTGAGCTTGCTATAATCAAGGTAGTTAGTGGAGTGGAAAGAAAGGTAGTGGTTGGATGGGGTGGGTGATATTAGAGTGGGAGTTGCAAGGGCATAGCCAGCATGTTTTTAGGTGCACTTTTAGTAAAGTTTTGAAGTGGGTGCATGATGGTATGGAGGTAATTGTGGGAGGGAGGGAGTTCTATAATTTGGCTATGGTGCAAGAGAATAGTGCTTCACCAGCAGAGTTATTGGCTTTAGTGATCTGCAAGTGATTTTTGTTGCTGGATCTTAGTGGTCTGGTGGTGTTATAGGGTTGGAGTAGATTCTGGAGGGATGGGACATTTAGTGGATAGTTTACTAGTTTGTGGGCGAGTGAGAGTTGATACCACTGAAGGAGGTGAGGGAGTTTAAGCCAGCCCAGTTCAGCAAGTAAGAGACAGTGGTGACTACGGTAGGATGCCCCTGTGGTGAATTTGGGGATTTTGTTGTAGCAGGTTTCTAGCTTGTTTAGATCACATTGCCTTAGGTTGGTATATATCGGACAGGCATAAAGTAGGGTGGAGATAAGGTGGGAATTTGCTATTGAAATTTTTGCTGCTTTGGTGAGAAGTTGCTTATTTCTGTATAATGCTCCTAGTTTTTTGTAGACTTTTTTTATGGTCATGGATATGTGAATGCCAAATTTTAGTTTATTGTCTATTTCCACTCCTAGCAATTTGGTGTGTTCAGTTGGGTATATAGTGGTGTTGTCTTTTGCTGTGATGTTAAAGTGAGAGTTGTTTTGAGTGTATTTGGTGGGTTGGAAGATAAGTAGTTTAGTTTTGTTTGGGTTGAGTATTAACTGGGCATCGGATAACCAAGTTTCAACAGAGGAAAAGGCTTCCAGTGTGACTTTTTGCAGTTTGGGTAGGGACTGGGCTGAGCAGATGATGGTTGAGTCATCTGTGTATTGTATGAGTGTGCCATGTTTGGTGGCAGAGGCTAGATTATTGGTGAAAACAGAGAAGAGTAGGGGTCCAAGGATGGAACCTTGGGGAACCCCTATGGAGACAGGTAGTTGGGGAGATATGTCATTCTGCCATACAACTGATTGTTGGCGGTCAGGCAGGCAACTCTGAAACCAGTTGGTGACTGATTGAGTGAAGGATAGGTTATTGAGGACAGAGATAAGTTGTTTGCATGGGATCATGTCAAATGCTTTAGATAGGTCTAGGAAAGTAGCAGAGGAGAGATAGCCATTCTTTTTATGCTGAAGGATAGTGTTAGTAAAGGAGAGTAAGGCAGTGGTGGTGCTATGGTTTGGTCGGAAACCATGCTGAGTACTGGAAAGGAGGTTGTTAGTAAGGAGGTAATCTGAGACCTGAAAGTGTATGCATCTCTCTAGTATTTTGGGGAGTGGAGAGAGAATAGCTATGGGACGGTCATTGGTTAGTTCTGTGGAGGGGCCGCCTTTGTGGAGGGGAATTATATGTGATACTTTCCACAGTGTGGGAACGTAACTTTCTGACAGAGATCGGTTAATCAAGTTGTATACTGGGTAGGCCAGAGCATCAGCTGTGATTTGTAGGTATTCACTTGGGAGGTTGTCTGCTGCTAATTTGGTGGGCTTAAGTTTAGTTAAGAGTTTTTTTTTATGTTGGAGGTAGGTACAGGAGAAAAAGAGAAGGCAGTGGGGAGATTACTAGTTGAAGGTGTGGGTTGGAGGGAGGGGTTGTGTTGTTTAGCTAGTGATAGTATGGTTTGTGTGAAGTGTGTGTTGAATGAGGTAGCAATATTTTCTGAGGAGTGAGGGATGTTAGGAGGAGGGGTACTGACTTTACCTGGGTGGAGGATGGAGTTTATGGAGGACCAGGATTGTTTGGGGGCTGTGCTGGGAGGAGTCTAGGGCAGACTGGTAGTATTGGACTTTGTCCTGTTTTATTAGCTTTTTGACTCTATTGCGTAGTTCTAGGAATTTCTGTCTAGTTGAGGGGGTTTTGGTTATGCACCAGTGCTCCCAGGCTTTATCCCTGTTTTTCATTTCTGACTTAGTGGTTTTCTGTAGCCATAGGGAGGGTTGTGCTTTGATTCTGGAAAGTCTTATGGGGGCATGGTAGTTAAGGATGGCTCAGGAAGGTAGTATTAAAAAATTCAACTGCATCATCAAGACTGAGGTACTTTAGAGGATGCCAGTTACATTCTTTGAGGGATGAGATAAATGTGAGTGGGTTAAAGTTTAGTTTTTTACGTATTTGACTGTTATTTCAATGTTAGGGTCAGCTAGGTTAATTAAAAACATAGAGTGATCCATATTTACTATGGGGGGGCAGACTAAAGGTACCTTTAGACCCAGGTCAGCAGACTAGAGTATATAGGATTACAATACAGTTTAGGGTATTAACCTTAGCCAAATGTAGGTTGGACTCCAGGAGAATTGTTTTTGGGTACAGTTGCAGGAAAGCTTTCTTCAGGTAGGAGAGTCTTTAGTTAGGTTTTTAGAGTGGTCTACCTAGGAATAAAACATACATTGAGTGAGAACCTTACTAGCATAAACATCTATCCACCAAGCAAGCAGGCATTTCATAACTGACTTCATCCAGAGAGCATACGGAAAACAGCAGCTCCATATATCGAACAACAGAAAAACGGCTTTGTTTTACAATATGTACAAACCCCACAACATCTGACTACAGTCTTAGACTTGACTCCTACAGTTGGCTTGTGCTACAGACTGAAGCATGCATGCTTGCTTTTACGTGTAGGATATGCATGCTTACTTTGTTACAGCTGTATAGAAAAGAAATAAATGTAAAAACTAAAATAATAACTGCTGCATACATAGCTCTTGCTTCCCTCAGTCTGTCTGGATGCTCAGCATGGCCCTCTTTATTAGCCATTATCTCTGCACTGGCTGTGGAATAAAGAGAAGAGAACAAGAGAAGAGCATTATGCATACCAGTATTGCCTATAATCAGTTTTATATCTCCTATAAATTATCTTTATTAATATACTTATACAACTGTGAGATGTTACCAGTCCTGAGCTCATCAACCCACTGGTTCAGTGTATCCCTCTTGTGCCTTTTCAAGTCATTAAGTGATGCCTACACTGTTCTCCAGTGTGTGGAACTCCAGTCACACTGGAGACAGCCTTGGCCAGACTATTCCAAGCCACAGACTTGTATTGGGAGCTGGTAAAATTCCCATGCAAAAGCCATCAGCTGTGGCACTTTACAAGGAGTCCAGTGAAGATTCTGAAGTTCTCAACACCCTACCTTTGCACCCAAAATTGGTCACCTTCCCTTCTACCAACAGCCAGAGGGAACAGTAATAGCTAAGAATGATTTCCCACCAATGTGTGTTATCGTGTTTACTGGTGGTGTGCAAACCTGAACAACAATGCCAACCATATTTGTGCAATGTTAAGCAGAGAGCAACAGTGCCAAACAGAGAGTAAAGCAGTTTTGGAAATTGGAAGATTAATCTTACACTAGGCATTAGTTTGAGGGCTGTTTGCTGGTGGAACTGTTAGGTGATTTAACTTTGTGACATGTACTGGGGGCATAAATTTCATGACCTGACACATTTTTGGTTTGGCTTTATCCAGTGATAAAACTGATTTTTACAGTGTGGGATTCAAACCTATGCATAAGAGACAAACCATTTTCTTCCACAGCAGTGATTTTCAATCCTTCCCTTAGAAGAAGTGCTTCTCAGATGTACTCATGAATTATATATAAACACATGTGACACATTGAGGGGTTAACAGTGTATGTGTGTGAGCTGACAAGATAGCAAGATTATAGTTACAGAAACATAGTAGTCAGTACACCCTTAGTCATACATACAATTCACTACACTGCTATACATGCTTATTGTAATGTATAATTATGTTTAAGTTTTTTCATATGATATTTAATATAAAGTGAAATGGAATGACAGTAAAAATATTTGGAGTTTCCTGTATTAAGACCTAGAATGATTTACATTGCAACCCTACACTTACACGTGCTGAAATAGGAATAGTTAAATAAGAGTTGTATATTTTCCTGTCCATTGTTAACTTCTGTGTGTTAACCACTGCACACCTCTGTATGGTGTGTTTGCACCGTGCCCAATATACTTGATAGAATGTATCTGTTTTGAAATTCTCTACTGTATGCTTCTACTCTGCAGTGTTCTAGATCTGCAGGTGATGGGGAAGGCTGCTAACCACCACTCAATGCCACTTAACATGATTGCATGATGGAAAGCAAAAAGCACAACATTGTATCATTTCTGACTACTGTTTGCAGAAATGCAGCTCTGTCTTATCTCTGTATGATATTCAATTTTCTCTTATCTGAACAGTAATCTGAGACATGCAGGCTATAAAGCATTTTTTATTATCATTGTCCTTAAAATGTGTGAGAATATTAAATGGCAGTAATATACAGTTTTCATCAATTGCAGGGGAGGCTGGATGTTACTGAACAGAAACTGTGAAATGTGTGCTGCTTACTTACATTTAAAACCTTGATACAATTACGTCTACACTTTCTAAGTCTAACCTGGCTGGCCCAACCACTGGAGGTAAGGGAGGCTGAATTGCTGTTGTGTTTTCCTTTTCCATACCAGTAATCATTCGCAGTTGCAATCCATTAACAACAAACACTGATGGAGTGCCTGCACTATGTTTACAATTGCTACACGGAGCCAAGAATTTGGGATTCAGAAATTATAATGAGTTCATACCTCATTTGCATATTCATCGTGCTCACAGGCCTGAATCTACACTATAAGAAGGTAACCATGTAGCTAGAGAACTTGAAGGTGAGGAAACTTGTTTATGTGGATAACACAGCATAAGATTGTTATTACTTTGAATTTATCTGTATGAAAGACTACTGATCTTGGTAAGGTATAATTGCATTTTTTCAGTTATATATTGGATATGCTCACATGTCACTAGGATATATATATATATATATATATATATATATATATATATATATATATATATATATATATATATATAAAACAATTCAATGATGCTATATGGCTTTGTTTGGTGCAGAAATGTCATTTGCCTGGTGTTTTGGGGGTGGGAAAGCCAAGTTCTATCTCTATGTTCCCACAACCAAAATGTTTTTGCACAGCCTTACAGCTCATTCTGTTTCCTTGGACATTTAATACTTCTATCCAAATGATTGCCTGTTACTCTTTCTTACTCACAAACATTCACTACCTTTGTGTCAGCCTAGGTCTCCTTCCCCTCTCCCTATCACCCTGTGCAAATGATAACTGTGCCATATCATTGTTTTCTATCTTTTGGATTCAGGCATTTCAGGGCTATATAATTCATTTGTCTGATGTTCAGGGTACACAGCTGACTTAATGCTTAGTATACCTGTGTTTGTGATGCTGATTTGCAAATTGTACTTTCTTACAGGTTTTTGAAATATGCACATCCCTCCCAACCTGTTATACCAACACAGCTGGACCAAGCCATAAAAAAGTGTGACAAAGGCACAACAATGGAAGAGTTTTTAAATACTGTGGGTCTTACAAACTTAGACAGTGATAGAATAACATTATTTATTTATTTATTTATTTATTTTACATTTGTTTACTGGGAAAGTCTGACTGGATGGACACCCATTTTCAGCAGAGGACCTGGGAGAAAAGCTCCTCATACAAATAAAGGTTTATGGTATACTTAACATGACATGGTGTGAGTACAGCTTTTTATATACAATATGTTATTCAGTGATAATTTACAACAAAAGGTAATAAGGTTGAATGATCTGTAAACCAGTACAGAGAAAAAACACAGTTGTAAAATCTTAAGTACATCATCTACAGTTTGGTTTATAATATATATATATATATATATATATATATATATATATATATATATATATATATTTTTTTATGAGGATGACAGGGAAGCTGTAATATGTGGTAGGAGAGTGAGAGGTGGAGAGGGGGTTAGTAGTTTTGAAAGGTGAGGGAAAACATAAGTTGTGTAAGATCATGGCTAGATTTTTTTTTAATATTAGAAGATCCTATTACAGTGTTGTAAATGTTGTACAACAAACCTGGGGAGTGGCATGAACAAAGCCAGGAGTTAGTTAGGTGGTTTTTAAGTGGTTTTTAAAAATGAGTTTTTGCATTGCTAGTTTTTTTTTTTTTATGTTTTTTTCTGAGGGATATGAAGTCTGAAACTGAAATGTGCCTCATTATTTTCTAACTTCACTCTTTAATAATTTGCCAGAGCAAAAGTATGATATAACACTGGACATTCTGTGAAAAATTTGTAAATGATAGACATATGAGTGTCTGACTCTTTGATACATGAGGTGCATTAGTTGATAGAGAACATAAGTCACTGCTGTCACATCTTGATGTAATTGCTGTAAAAATCACCCATCTTATACTTAGTTGCATTAGCAATTAACAGTATGCAATAGTATGCCATTCCTTTGTATTCATATACATTTTTTTTTTTGTTTTCTATTACAGTTTCATCACTTACCTTGGAAATCCAGCAGTTGGAAGAGTTTTAGTTCAGGGATGACTCTGTCTGATAGTAGCAGTATACAGCCATTGCATGGGTAAGTAAAGGTTGTAGGCATTGCCTGGCATACATTTTACTGTATGCATGTGTGTAGGATGAAGGTTTTAGCCCCTTAGGTTTTGAGCATGCGCTATCCATTGCCTCTTAGCAAGTGCAAGGGCATATTATGCACACCTACATCTGCCTACACCCACAGTGGCTGCTGGTTACACCTCTGATTCCTGACCTGTGTAAGCCTGTTAAGATCTTACCAGTGGTGGTGGGATATGTGGCCCTTCCCCTTGCTATTCTTGCTGAAGCTGTTTTCTGAGGATAATGTTGTATATCATGGCACAGACTATGAATATTTCAGCACATGTATGGGGATTGTACTGCAGGACTCTTCCAGATGTATCTAGGTACCAGAACCATGTGTTCAGCAACCCAAACACATGATCTGTGATATATCTTGTTTGAGCATGTGCCTCATTATAGCATTCTTTAGTTGGTGTATGTGCATTTCTGATGGGCATTGTAAACCAAAAAGGAGCAAAACTGAGAAAATTCAAAGCGAACTGGGCAACCAGGAAAAAGTAAAATTTTATTTGAGTGCTTTCGTCAGTTTTTAACTATGACTTCTTCATTCCTGAAGAAGTCATAGTTAAAAATTGACGAAAGTGCTCAAATAAAATTTAACTTTTTCCTGGTTGCCGGTTCATTTTTGATGGGCATTATCAGCTATGGTTCCAGTGCATAACCTGCAGCACCCAGTAAATGACCCTGTGGGATATCCCCATAGTAAACATCTCATACAGCTGACAGTTGTACCAGATATGTAAGTTGATAACTGCCTGGCTTTCCAGCACACATATTCAGGATGATTCCCTTAGCATTACACATGACCTGGCAGTTAATGGAGTGGTAGCTCTTTTGATTTATGTAGACCCTTCCCTGTTCCCTGGGTGGTCCTTAGATGTCTACATGTGTACAGTCCATGGCTCCCAGGACTTGAGGGTAGTGTGCTACATGGTAGAACTCCTACATAGTTCTGGCTCTGTCGTTAGCTGTACAGGGAAGATATATGTACTCACTGGCATGCTGCAATACAACATTCAGAAATTGATGGAGGATCCTAGATGCTGATGCCTGTGACTCCCCCCACATGTCCCTGTTGGCCTCTGGAAGGTTCCTGTAGCTAAAATTCTAAGTGCTACACATACCTTTGTCCCCACTGGTACTGGTTCCACTCAGTTTGCCCTTCTACTCAGTTGAGGACAACAGTGGTTGCAGAGTTCCTGCAGTGTGTCTCCATCCACCCTGTAGTGCTCTATAATTTTCACTTCATGCAGATTATGAAACGTTAAATGGGGTCTAAAAACCCTCCTCCTTCTTAGCCATGGTTTATCTGCAGCAGCACCATAGATATGGGCCTGCTGCACACACAAATGGATAAGAGCAACAGCAGCTCCTAACATTCTTCCCATGTAGCCTAGTTTCCATGGCTGTATTCCAATTGGATTTGGAATTCACAGGGAAAACAGGCACTGAGTCTACATGGTTGCTTTATAGCTTGTTGAAAAGCTCTTCCATCTTGGACTGGTTGACTAGCATACAGTTCTGCTGCTTATGCTGTAATTAGCACGACACTATGTTTACCATGTTTGCCCAGCTCTACACAGCGTGTAGAACTGCTTACTCAATACGAAACAGTGCGCTATTGTGTGCACATCACACTGTGCCATGCACATGGTTTTAGACATCTGTGTAGGCTTTATTGAATCTGCACCATTCTTTTCAGTAACTCATTCCTTTTAAGCACTAAAGAAGGGGGTATCAGCCGTAATGGTGTCCTGTACTAAACTGTGCATGTATGTAACAGTGCTGCAGAAGAACAGAATATTTTAAAGTGAATATTTGTTTCATTATAAGCTGCAGGAATATATCAAGTGGAGTATTTTGCAATTACAAAACAGCATTAAACACATATGTCTAGGTAATGATTCTCCAGCCATTCATATATGGGAGTACCTTGTTATGGCACTAGATAAATGGTAACCTTGCTTGCAGATAAGACTGTGCTACTTCTCTGAACTGTTCCTATAATTTTAGGAACTACCACTAACTTTGGTGTAATTAGTAGAGTAGTCAGATTGCCAGTAAAGTACTGCTTCTGCTAAAGCCAGACTCTAATATGCAGATACTGCCCCCATCCTCTATTCTTCTCAACATGACCTTCTGTGGGCTTAGAATCACTGGGGCCACCATTCACTTAACTGTCTCTTTCTTTGGGCTTCTATTTGTCCCAGTCAAAGCAGTGCTCAGCAATACATATCAATAATGCCATTTATAGCACAGGGGTGGTTCTTAAGTGACAGTTGTGTAACAACATGGGAGCTACCAGTACCTCTATAACAATACTTTGCAGGGTGTTAACACCGTTGTGATCTGTAGGCAACTACACAACACTGTTCTTCTTCACTCTGGGTAGTAACATCATTGTATACAACCAGCTACGTCTCTTTTCTGAGCTGGTATTTTACAACTCTTAAATAAAGTATCAGCATGCAGGTAATGCCCCAGCGGGGGAGAAACATGCACTGGCACTTCCCTCTGTAATCCACTAAAGTAAATGCTAGATTTTTAAGTTAGACCAATGACATTTATGGATTCATGGGCAATGATATTTTTATGGAAGAAACAAAAAGGACTTTGTAATGTCAGTTGACTACTTAATGTCCACCACTAGTCCATCACTTACCAAGTTCCATCTTTGCTTATTAGGGACAGCAGCACTCAGAGATGTGATAAAATAATACACCTCAATAGCTGTACATTCAAACTAAAACGTTTTCAGATGCAGTAGATAGAGGGACAGTAAGTTCTCAAGCCATAGCAAGAAGGGGAAATATGACAGAGAAATGTCTAGAAAAACAAATGAAAACAGCTCAGAGCATGGCTGGGTAGTATTACTGTGCAATAAAAGGAATCTGAATTGCAAGATGTTAGAGTTACAGGCATTGATACAAGAGGGTAGCGCGAATATTGGTGGTATCACAGAATCATGTGCCAGCGACAAGAGGTAGTTAGGACATGGAGGTACCTAAGAAGAGGCTCTTCAGGAATAGCAGAGAAGGGAGGGATATAGGTGGTGAAGTGATTTGTATAAAGGAGGGTATCAAATGTGAAGTCACAGAGGAGGAGGAGAAATACTACCACATGAATGGGCAAAGAAGAAGGGTGGAGCAGCACCTGGGGAAAACCTTCCTGGCTGGCAGATAGAGTAGTAAAAGAGAGGAAAGAAACTGAACTGGTACAGTGTGCTGGTTTTAGACTCACCAAAGAAGGAGGATAATAGTCCAGAGGAGGGACTAAAAGAAGTGAGGTAGGCAGAAGGGTGTTATAATAATGGTAATCTGAATCTGCAAAGAGCAGATTGGGAAATTCTAAGTTCCAAGGTAGAGCAGTTACAGGAGCTGACTGAGGACTTGGGCTACAATGACTTCAAATGATTGGTGCTAGACTGTACCATAACAGATAAAACTCTGGATGTAATTGTAACCGGGCTAAGGGGATGAGGGGTGGCCAGGCAAAGATGCCATTATCTAAGCATGATTATGTCATTGTGTGGTTTGGAATATGAGCAGGTTAGAACCTAATAGCAAAGATGATCTGCAGGATTTCAAGGTACTGCATTATGGTATGCTAGGTCAGAGGACAAATCTGAGGCAGTAAACAAGCAATGCGGATGGCTCAAGAATGCAGTTCACAGGGCTATGGTAAGAGTCGAAAACAGGAAAAGGCCAGTGTATATAGGAATGTGAGACTAGTGGTTGGGGAAAATATGACACATGCAAGAAGTAGAAATGAGGGGGTGAGCATAATGTTGGCAATGGGGGTAAAGGCCTCAAAGAAGCACACTGAAAGATAGCTGGCATTGAGGGTACATAAGGAGGAGTAATGGAGTTTTTAGGTACAGAGCAGAAAGAAGAATGGAGGGACAGACCTGAGCTGGCTGCAAAAAATGTGGAAGGGAAGCCCAACAAGAATACTGAAAAAAGACGTATTCCATAAATATTTTACTTTGATGCTTATGAAGTAAATTAAAGTGAAAATGCCATGTTGGGAGAGAGGTAGGGTGGAGGGGGAGAAGTGGGAAGATACTATGACAGAGTGGAAGGAGGCTGAGATAGAAATGGCTTCACTAAGAGAGGATAACCATCAGCCAGGCATTATAGATTAATACACACCAAAACAAGCAGATACAAGAACAGTTTTTTTTCCACAGGCCATCAAGTTCATAAATGGTTAACTCAGCTTATTAGGCTGGAGTATTCTTTTTCCCAAGCCTCCAAGTATTGTCAATACTAGTTTCTTTCAGAGTTTATTTCAGAGTTTCTTGCACCGAATTGCACTTTGCACCTTGTGTGTATACGTATATGTATATTTACATTTTTTTCCTTTGGCTTGTTCTTAATAGTTGTATGTCGGGTGCCATGATCAACCACATAACACAAGCACTCAGGTCACTCCAGAATGAGTACAAATATGACTCTGTCATTGTCCATGTTGGTGTGAATGACCTGAGCCGTACCTCCCTGGACTACATGAAAAGAGACATGGAGGAGCTCTCTGATAATGTAGTCCAGGCTGGTATGACCCTGACGCTGAGTAGCATCCTGCCCTCACCAAAATGATACCATGGTATAGAGAAAAAATTATCAGTTTCAACAATTGGCTTAGCTTCTGGTGTCATTCAAAGGGGATCTAGTGTCTGTCAGCCTGGGATGACATGCTCGACAAGCCACGCTGCTTTTTTAACGTAAGCGCTTTCGGCTAAGGATATTCCTCAGCCTTCTTCAGACTAAAACAGTAACATACTCACAGCAAGACCTTATATATAAAAAATACATGTACAAATTAAGACAATTAAAATAGTTAACTGCATTAATTAACCACTTAACTCACTTCAAGCCTAGATTTTAAAGGGCTAATCCCTTGTAATACAGACAGCTTTTAACATTTCTGTTAGATAAAAAGTATGTTATCTAAATAAGCGTCTTGTAAACTTCAAATAAATCAAATAAAATCAAATCAATACCACTAATCTGAATTAACAAACAGAACTCCTAGGAATAAGAAAATATAAGAATATATAATACCCTACATTTCCAATAAATGAGTCACTCAATGATAAAAATTTATGACTTGTGAAAAGAAACTAAAAAATTATTATAACCATGTTTGTATGTATTTGTATAAAGTGTGTATATCTATGCATTCATATTATAAATTTGAATATCAATATAACAACCAACTCATCGCTTCAATGCTTTTATTTTGAGGATGCATTTTATGGAAGCATACTCATTTAAACCTGGTGGTAAATGTGCAAATGTTCTAATTTGCCAAAACACCTCCTGTTCTTCCAGCCATAATTGCCATGGACCTCCCTTAATGTGAGTTTTAACCTGGTGAATCACTGTAAACAAGAAAGAATGCTCAGGATATTCATAAATGTGCTTTGCAAGTGCGTTATCCTGAGCATTCTTTCTTGTTTACAGTGATTCACCAGGTTAAAACTCACATTGATATTGATATTCAAATTTATTGATAGGGGTGCTGCTTGTTCCTGCTTTCGTTTGTCTTTGCTCAGTGTGATGCCACCACAGTCCTTGTGAGGAAGAGCAGTTTAGAAAATATAATCATGGATGTCAATTGCTATCCTTTATTTGTGAACTGGATATGTGAACTGGTCCTTTTCAGATTCTTTCAAGTTACAACCAAAACCCACAAGAAAAGGGTAAAAGTAGCATTTAAGGATAAAGTTTTAGTGTGGACAGTTAAATAGAATGCTTTTAGGGAATGGAGGAAAATATACAAAGATACAGGGAGAACACCCAGACTCCACTAACACAGAGCCTAAAGATCAGAATTGAACCATGGACCCTACATCTGTATGGCAGAGATTTCTCCCCTGGCTCCTTTGTGTATATATTTATCAAAATTCCTTAAACCATACTAATCTTTATGATGTGGTTTATTTATTATGTAATGTTGCAACAAAGACATGTAATTTCATTGTATGCATTTCATAATATGCTGGGGCAACACAGTGATGCAGAGATTAGTGTTGCTACTTCTATGTCTTGTGGCTACTGAGTGCCAGGATAAGCTTCAGATCCCATGAGACCCTGCATTGAATTAAGCAGATAATCAGAGAATGAATGAATTAATGAAAATAATATGCTAATGCCTGACTGATTTGCTCACATGTCATACATATAAAAGTCCAGTTATCCTGTTATCAAATAATTAAATAAAAATAAACCACACTACAGAATTCCCTGACAAGCTCTGGACTTGTATGCCAACATTTAACCCTGGCATCCCTAAGGGTTGCCATGACAGTGAAGGGACCTTACCTTTTCCTCCAAGAAAAGTTGAGCCAGTAATCAACCGTTTATTCTTTTTTTTTCTCCCCTCTTGATCTAGTAACTTTATTACATATGAAACACTGTTCACTGGAAAGACATTTTAAAACTTTTGCTTATTTCTGTTTTTTCCTACTATTGTGCTTCCACATTTTGCTGCCAACATGACTATTCCATGAAGTACATTTTAATAGAGGAACTAAAACTGAATTTCAAGAGTTTTTCACTTACATCCTAAGTCTGTGAAAGCAGAAACAAAATGCTGAAAAACATTTATTTACCCTGCATGCTCTATGCCTAGCAGTCCTGAGCTAGGATGTTAGCAACAATTTCAGCTTCAGGCTGCAAACCTTCTATTAACATTTTCAGTCTTATCTTGTCTCCAAAGTCTGAATGTCTTCTGTAGTTTCTGAAGTATCAGTATGGCTGTTGCTAATGAATTCCTTCAAGTGTTTCCTTTACTTTATTTTTCAGCCATCAGTAATACAGCTGAAACAGGTAATCAGCTTTTCACTGTTCTGTTCATCAACAGCTCTGCTGGTGAGAGACTGTGTCCATGAAATGAAGTATTTATGTATTCCAGAGCTACAGGGTGATAATTCTCATAACTTTTGCTATGCTTTTTCTTAAGAGATTCTTCACTGGTTGGATAGTCTTTTCTGCTTGTTCACTGCATTGTGGACATTGTGGATTTTTGATATGTATTTGCAATCCAAATTATGTACAAATCTTTTGAATTCTTGCTTTGTTTATTATATAACACTGTGCGATATAAAAACATCAGGTATCCTTTGACTCAGGAATACAGATTTTAATATACAAATCACACTTGCACTTGCTGTGTCTGTCTGTCTGTCTACTTATTTAAGGGAAATTAGAATTATACACCTCAGAGATGAATGTTTTCTTTGAAATGGAACAAATCTGTACCAACTCTGCTCTATGGACAATCTGGACTTGGGCATGTAAGCATCTTTCTTTTTTATGATTGCTAGTAACATACATTACAAATGATAAAATTATGCTATTCTTGTGTTATCTGATTTGACATTCAAGACCAAAACATTATACATCTTTCTCATTCTTTGCACTTTACTATTCTCAGATTTGACTCATTTATCCTCTCAAGCATTTGTTTTCTCAGCTAATGTGGAATGCTTATTTAGTCAGGTATGAACATCACACTCCGCAAATTAAATGTTTATTGATCTATTTTATTGATTTTGCAGGTGAGTGAAATGGATTGCTAGTTCCTCTTTTCAGTCATGAACTTGTTACCGTAAGAATAAGCAAATGTACTGCATAATATACAGACAAACAGCTAGTACCTCAGGGTTCAGTCCTGGGACCGCTCTTGTTTAGCATCTACTTCTCTGAAGTACAGGCCAACAATAAGGGACTCTGGCTAACAAAGTGTGCAGATGACTGCAAACTGGGAGTCATTATTGAATCCCCAAATGATGTGGATACTCTACAAAAGGGCCTTACAGAAAAAGATGCTTGGTGCCAGAGCCATAGGCTCAAGCTCAATGCCAAGAAATGTATAGTTATCCCCTTTGGGAAAAAACATGTACCCATGAATTACCATATAGGTGGCAGTACACTAAACACCGAAAGTGTGATTAGAGACTTAGGGACACAGGTGGACAGTGGTCTCACCTTCGATAACCACATCACCACAACAGTTAGGAAATCCTTCTATGTGGCACACCTCATCACTAAGGGCTTTTCATTCAGAAAAAAGGAGGTCATTGTCCCACTGTACTCATCCCTCATTAGACCCATTATAGAATACAATGCCCCGTTTGGTATGTACCTCTCAAGACATCTGCAACAACTGGAAAGGCCACAGAAATACCTCACTAAAAGAATCACAGGCCTAAAGCAGATGCCCTACGCTGACCACCTTAAAAAATTCCAGCTATACTCTGTCGCATATCGTCTACTCAGAGACGATCTCTGCTTAACATACAAGGCCATGTCAAATCCAGAGCTGTTGGACATGCTACACTTAAAGAAATCCCAATCCCTCCGAGACACACTCTCCAGGGATCTAAACCTTGTCATCACAATAAACAAGATATGCTGGAGGGATAGGTTCCTGGCCCAGAAACTCCCCAGACCCTGGAATAGACTGCCCATACATATCAAGCAGAGCGCCTCTTTGGCCGTCTTCAAAAGGAACCTTGACCAATTGGATGGGAGAAAAGAAATTCACCCCGGAGATCACGTCAGTTGCCCTGCTAGACAGGGGTCCAGGGAAGTAAGTAGTGTGGGAAGAAATAGCCAGGGAATTGTTATGGCTAGGCTTGTATAGGCCCTAGGGCTGATAGCCTAGAACCAACCTATGAACCTATATTATTGAACAGTTTAAAGTAGAAAGAACAGTACATGGCATCATTTAACAAAACAAAGTTAGGAAATAATACTGCTCACAACAAAATTATTTGCAACAGCATAACTTGCTCTGTGAAATGCAGTCCTAAAAGGAGAAAAATTAAAGAAGAAGGAATAAAGAAAAAAAATGTTGCTCTAAGTTAGCTAGTAAAGGAAGAAGTGTGTGTGTGGGGGAATTGGCAAACAACAGAGGGGGCAATAGATTTACATGTTCTGGTGATTGTTCCACAAGATTTACATGGTCTAGTGATTGTTCCACAGCAATAAGGCAAAGTAAGGACTTACAGTAGTTCAGGGTAAGAAGTTTATATATTAATGTACTGATGAGTATCGTGATCTGAAATTTGATTGATAACCAGCCAGTGTGTTTCATAGCCAGGTAGGTTGATAACTTTTACAAGCAGATATAAAGTAAAGAGTATGATTTTGAGTAGTCTGTAATATTCATAGGCTATGCAAACATGTGGAGCTTGTGACTGGCAAAGAGTATTATAGGGTGGAAATAAGTACTACTTGGCCAATTGTGACCAGATGCTGCTCATTAAATAGGCTGCTGATGTGTAGTTGATATATTATCTATTGTGATGTGAATATGTGACACACAGAGCTGAGGCAAGGTTGCGTTTAGTGATCTGCAGATAGTTTTGGAAGCTCTGCCCAATTCCCAGAACACAGTATCATCTGTATATAGGATGATGAGATGTTTTCACAAAGATAATGAGGGAATTAATATAAACTGTAAAACAGTAATGGCCCAAGAATTGAGCCTTGAGGAACACTTGGTAATACAGGGCAGAATGAAGACTAGTGGAGGTGTGTAATATTATAAAGACTCTGTCATGGAAGTAGTTGGGGGACCAGTTCATGGAGATGGAGCCGAGGCTATATACAAGGAATGTCTTGTTGAGAAAGAGATGGTTTACATCGTAAAACACTTTAGAGAGGTCAATGATTATAGCTTCTGTAAGGTTACTAGTATCCATTCCATGGGAGAAACCATCTAAAAAGGAAAGGGAAGGAAAGATGTCAAGACCTTTTCTAAACCATGCTGATGGTTAGAAAGCAGGCATTATGCTTTGATGTAGATCTCCAGTTCTGTGGCTGCTACTTGTGCCACGATTTTGTCCAGGAGATACAGAACACAATAGTATAAAAGGGGTGAGCGTTAGAGCTAGAGAATATTTAGGTGCTGGAATAAAATTTGCAATTTCCCAGATGCAATGGAAAACCACAAGAAAGAGTAAGGTATTAATAATGTGCCTTAATGGAGTGGTGATGAAAGTGTTATGAGTCCTGATACATTTTTCGATCAGGCCATCAGAGCCAGTTTCACTTTATTTTGGTATCCCTTTTTTAGTCACTGACTGATTCTTGACAACAGAACCAAATCAAACTGAATATTAGTGCCAAAGCCAAGGAGTGTTAGTATGACAGCAAGGGATTCTTTGTAGTCATTGCTTGGGTTACAATTGTGTGGGAAAATGCTCAGTAAACATCTTCACTCTTTTCCTATGTTAATGTGAATGAACATTCCAAGAGATTCATTTAGTCAATTTTTACTATTTATTCAATTTTTGTTAAGCAAATGAAATGTGCACAAAAAATGCAGGTGAACTTGTTATATTCTGATCTACCCCCACACCCACTTACTTATTGTGACATCCCTTCTCTGGGCCAGTGATTAAGGAGCCTCAATCCTCATCTGTGCCACAAGTGGGGAACATTCACTGTGAGAAAAATAGACAAACACTGTATTTTCAGATGCAGCCCTCTGCAACAAGTACACTTTCCCTTTAGAGTATACAGAGAATGCACACTCCAGTCCTGGGGCTGGGCTTTCTCTCCAGGCCCCAAATAAGACTCGCCACTCACCACTATAGAGCTGAGTCCTTAGACAGGTGCTCCAAGCCAAGTCCTCCACCACCGTCTCTGTGAAATCAGTGCTCTCAGTGTCCCTGTTCAAAGTAGCTGTCTCACACACACACACACACACACACACACACACACACACACACACACACACACACACACACACACACACACACACACACACACACAAACACACTCTCTTTGAGATTTGATTTTCACATGCACAGCTTACCCACTCTGCCACCTTTACCCAGACTATAAGGCAGATTTGCAGCCACCAGAACACCTTCAGCCAGCTACTTTAAGAGTCTTACCAAGGTACCTAATTACACTTAGTAAATGAATACTTACACAAATGGTAGTGTTTAACCAAGCAGCAAGACTCTCTGGAACATGGAGCCACAGTGCCACCAAATAAATGCAAGTACTCTCAAAGGTTAAATATTTTCTAAAAGATAAGCCATAATGAAGGTTCAGATATATTTAATAATAAATAATAAAAAAACATGAAAATACTAAATATCTATTTACAATAAACACCAGAGTTTTATTTACAGGAAATGTAAAAAAAACATAGACAGAAAGTCTCAGAGAGATACAGAAAAAAACAACATTTAGCTAGTCTCACTATATTTTTTAACTGACTGAAGAATTACTGTTCCCTAGTTACTTACTAAAGCAAAGCAAATACAAATTCAGTGCTGGCTACAGAATGACATCACATTTGGTCATCTGACTCTGTGGTTCCCACACTACCCTGTCACAGACATTGCATCTCTGGCTGCATTCAGACCTCTGAGATAAAATTTTTATAGCCTAAACCAAGTCATTTAATTTCAGGCTATTTTTCTTAAGGTTAGCTGGGCTGAGCTTAACCCCTTCCCTTCCAGTATCCACTGTTAAAATACATACATTTCATCAGTTGCAATAATGCAGTCTGACATACATGTACATTTCTTTTCTGTACAGCAAGACCCACTGGTGATACATTTTTAACACAAGCTACTTTACAAATATATTTTTAACACAAGTATCTGTGTAAATCAGTTGATATTCAAATGACATATAATTATTTACAAAACTCCAGCTAGCTATGCCAGCATATGTTACACATGTACTGTCCTGCTCCCCCTGGTACAGCTGGCACTGTCTCATATCATCACACTTATATATACTAATGCTATATAAACACAGCAGTGGAGAAACTGAAAAGATTAACTGACAAACACATTGGTATCGCACAAATAGTGAAGACACTGTGAATAATTAAAATATATAATTTTTTATATATTTTAATTTAGCACATTTTCAAAAGATGACTGCTAAACGATAAATTGATCATATGTAAGTCAACTTCCTTTTGTGATATGTTTAGGCATTACAATTGATGACAAACCCTCTTTTGAGAGCCACATACACAGCACAGTCAAAAAGACCCACTTCAAGCTAGGGAAGCTCTATAGGCATAATATTTTCCTAAACACATCAACCAAAGCAAACTTGCAAATAGTCTACTTCTCCCTTCACTTCTCTATGGCAGTCCCATTTTCACTAGCCTACACACATCACTCATGACCAAATTGCAATCTTGCTACTACAAAATAGCACAATTCGCCACAAATATGCCATCTCACACACATCACTGCTTAACCATTAAAACTTTAATAAATTGGCTTGAATTCCCCCATTACCTATATTACACCCAACTTACTCTTACTCACAAACTAATATATAACCCACACTACTGCCCTTCTATACAAGATATGTTACATACATATACTCCAGCTCGAAACCTTAGGTCTTCTAATAAATTACTACTAACCACAACCAAACCCAAAAAGAGAGCTGGTGAATGCCTCTATTCCTACACAGTAGCCAAACTCTGGAATGCTTTGCCACTCTCAATCACTCAGCTAGACACTGCAAAAACTTTTATGTCAGCATTAAAACAAAATTATCTTAATAACCTTACATGTACCTGTAATCTTTTGAACAAGCCTCCTTAAAAATCTACTTTATCCAGCACATGCACACAAATTGACAATTAAACAAAAAAATAATTTCCTTAACTTCCTATCCTTCATGTATAGTGCAATAGCGAAACATACTTTGGAGCTAGGTCCTACACATCAGTTTAAATTCAATGTCTTAGAATTAATATCTGAAAGCATCAGATTAGGGGATATTTCAAATGTCACTGAAGGAAAAGAACTTAGATGGATTATCAATCTTAGGTCTCATTTAGGCAAAGGTCTTAATGGCCATATAGCCATCAGAGCTAGGTTGAGGGATAGGAAGTTAAGGAAATGATTTATTATGACTTAATTTGTTTTTATTTTTGAACTATTGTATTTTAACAGTTGTGTTTCTTTAATTGTTATGAAGGATTTTGATTGGGCTATTTGAATTTTGATAGTATAAAAGGAAGTGATGTGTTTTATGTATACAAGGTCTGATGAAGCAAATCATATGTTTGTGAAAGCGCTTACCTTTTACCTGTGATTAAAATGTTTGTGAAGACTTATAGACTTTGTTGCCTGCTGTGTTCTGCCACAAGGATTTCTTGGCTTTGTTTTATATATATATATATGGGTTCACTTTATAACATCGAAATACTGAAATGTCGAATTATAGACTTTGTTGCCTGCTGTGCTCTGCCACAAGGATTTCTTGGCTTTGTTTTATATATATATATATATATATATATATATATATATATATATATATATGGGTTCACTTTATAACATCGAAATACTGAAATGTCGAATTTCAGTATCTCAAAGCTATAAAGTCGAATGTTCAAAATAGTGAATGTTCATAATCGCGAATTTGACATGTGTCAAACATATGTCGAATTCACGGTTATGAAGTTGCGCTATGTAATGTCCGGGTTTGTGTTTTGTTGGTGCGCGGTGCCGTATTTGGATGTAGGTGTTATGTCAGGTAAGTGAGTGTTTTGTAAGGGTTTTGAGTGGGACTTACACTGTGTGAGGGATTGGAGAATGTGCGTGTGTGATTGAGCTTTTGTGTTGTGTTTGTGCGATCTCGGAGTTAGTATATATAAGTAGGGGGGTGTGGGGGGTGCAGCCCCCCACATGGGAGGGTGCAGGGGTGCTTGCCCCCCTGCTTATGTGTGTGTGAGTTGTGTATGTGTGTTGTTTTTTTGTTTATGTTGTGATGTGGGTGGTTTGTTGTATGTTTAGTGTAGTGTGTGCGGTGTCTTCGGTTATGTGGTTTCGCGGTTTTTGTTTGTCGGTGTTTTGTGGATTCGGTTTTACAGTCTCAAGATACTGAAATTCGATATTTCAGCATTTCGAGGTTATAAAGTGAATATATATATATATATATATATATATATATATATATATATATATATATGTGTGTGTGTGTGTGTGTGTGTGTCCCTATCAAATGATAGAAAGCTCATTTGATAGAAACTCATTTCACTGACACCATAAGATAGAAAGCTCAAAACACTGAAAACTCATTTGACTGAAACTCAAAACACTGAAAATGCTATATGCTGTTTTCCCCATGGTAGTGTGATCGTGGAGTTAGTAAATATAGTTAGGGTGTGTGTGGGGGCACAGCCCCCCACAATGGGGGGTGTAGCCCTCCACATAGTTTATGTAAATATTGTTTTCTCCAAACAGTTATTCATTGTAGTTATAAGTATCCATGTGTAGGGTTTAAAATGTATAAAGTATGTGGGGGGCTACACCCCCCACATCCCCTAACTATATATACTAACTCCAGGATCACACTACCGTGGGGAAAAAGGCATATAGCATTTTCAGTGCTTTGAGTTTCAGTCAGATGAGGTTTCAGTGTTTTGAGCTTTCTGTGTTTTGGTTTCAGCCAAATGATTTTCCATCAAATGAGTTTTCTATCATTTGATAGGGACCCATATATATATATATATATATATATATATATATATATATATATATATATATATATATATATATATATATATATATATATATATATATATATATCAAATGGATGCCAGCCATAAGAGTTTAACAGTTAATAATAATGGAATAGTGTAAATACTGATTAAAATATTAGCAGTATAACACCCACAGGGAAAGAAAACAAAAGGCAATAAAACAGGATGAGTACAAAAAATGTAAGCTTTACAGGACTAAGTTCCCTGGACATTCTCTTAACGCTAAAATGTTGTCCCTGTCATAGGTAATATAAATTTATGAATAATCTTCAAGTAGATACCATTTCCAGATGGGTAAACTACACATAAAAGTTACAATAGCTTCTTCTTAAAATAACATAGCACACAGCTATATACAAAGTTTCCCCCCAGCCTCCATTGGTCATCACATGAGATCAATATCTTGTTGCTGGCCACAGAAAAAACAAGTAGTTAGACTATTTTTTCTATGAGCTTTAGGAATGTTTTACAGGAGGAAAAGCTTAATCACAACATTCCTGAAACAACTGAGATTGCCAATACACATACAAGTCTGCTGCCTTCCCTTAAATCCATCCTTCAGTGGCTTAATGATTTGCAAGTCATTAATTCCAGCAGCAATTACATCTCAAAATCTGGAATGTAATTGCTATTTCATCTTTTTGTTACATTCACAAGAGAAGTCAGTAAGCCTGGGGATCCAACACACTTCAAAAGGTATTCCCTGTTGTTTTTTATTTAAAAAGACAAAAGTCACACATTCTTAATTCATGAGAACAAACACATTGATTGCAGATGAACAAGAGAGAAGAGAAATGGAAAAAATAACTCAGTTTACTTTAATCTCAGCCTGGCATTATCCCTGGCATCACAAGCATTAATAAGAATTTGTGTATTTAATAAAAGTAATCTGAGATGTCTCTGTTTAGACTTTTCAGCCAGTTTATTAATCTCATTCCAGAAATATCTGGGATTGCCTAGAAGGCCTTCCTGTTATTACTTTAGAAAGTCTACCTTACTCCTGTTTGACAGATAGTTGCTTTGCTTTCTGAGTAATGATTATTGTTCATAGTCAGGCTACAGTCAGAAGATTTAAACTTTGGTCAGGCTACTTTATGTGAGAAGAAAGCACTTCTCAATTTTAGTGACCAGTGTGATAGGCCTTCCACTACTTTTCATGGTTTTGGAAGATAGTGCATTTCTTGAAGTGGCAGAACTCTGTTCAGGACATTCTGCACTTCTTTGTTGCAGTTTGTTTTGGTAGGGGCTCCTAATAAGTTAATTATGCCCATCTCTCTCTCTCCATAACAGATGGAAACTGAAATCCAGTTGAATGGCTTGTTTAAAACCAGTTTAAAGGCTTTGATTACAAGTATATGGACAGTGGCATGGGAGTTTTCACTAGCTGGTAACAAGTCATTGTTTTCAAAAGTGGGGAATGGGAAGAAGTCTCTCTTGGGTTCCCAATGGAGATTAAAGCCTCCAGTGAAATAATGCGCTCCTATACTGAAGGTTAAGGATAACTTTCAGTACCTTTAGTACTTTCCATCCTGCTAGATTGCATCAATTATTCTTTCTTTCTTGAATGAAAAAAAAACATTGAATTACCTTAAGAATGATTTTGCTAAGACCAGTCAAAACAATGAACATAACATCTTGTGTAGCTGCATCTCTAAGTTAGAGTCAGAGTCACTTCTCCCCTGACATTTCTTTATTGTTTCTTCTTCCATATGTAACAGCAATATCATTCAATGAATATGTAGTATTTCTTCTTGCAACTCTTCATACATCTCTGGTAAATATGCTGTGCTTACTCTAACATTTAAGTGTCATTCCTGTCCTGAGCTGTTTTTTACTTTCATGCCATACTTTTGTAGATTACGTAATATGCCCTACAACCATACAGGTGATTGTACAAGGACTTTTTGAATATGGTTATCTAATGTAATTATTAACCCTTTTGGAAGGGCTTGCTTAGCAACTGCTAGGCCTTCCCTCCTCAAAATAAGGTTATAAGGTTGTCAGTAGCACACATGCTGCACCCATCACACACAATTCAAAGTAGACATATAAGACCCACATATACTGAGACACTTACATGTAACCTTCCTAAACCACAAAAACCTCCTAGACAAAGTACACATAAGAAATAACCTCAGAAGCCCAAAATACACTCTTTCAAAACAACACCCACATCAACACATAGAGCTACATCTCATGGAGCCTCTACCTCTAAGCCCATAAGGCAAGTCACTACACAATCCAACATTCTAGTCATTGAAGACTCCATTGTGAGACATACTGATGTCCCTCTCACCAGGCTGAGTAAGTAGAAGGTTACTGTCAATTGCTTATCAGGGGCTAGGATCTGCCATATTACACATGCACTCAGGTCACTGGATCACAATTACCAATATGACTCAGTCATAGTCCATGTGAGAGTAAATTACCTGAGATGTACCTCCTAGACTATATGAAGAGAGACATCATAGAGCTTTCGGAATATGTGTCTCAGGCCGATGTGAGCCTAGCATTGAGCAGCATTTTACTTTCTCCAAGGGTGATGCCACAATACGAACAAAAGATAATTGACTTTAATAATTGGCTTAGTTTCTGGTGTCATTCAAAGGAGGTGCAATATTTGTCAGCATGGAAGGAGATGGTCAACAGACCATGTTGCTTTTCCAGGGATGGTCTGTACCTCTCCCCTCTAGGCTTTCGAATATTAGCTAAAACATTGTCTTCTCCTGTAGTGCCTTTTTTAGACAATGCCAAACTGAAAGTACTTCTGACATAGCAAATCAAAACCAAGAAAATCTAAAGGTATTACTGCTCAATGCTAGGAGCCTAAACAAAAGAGCACCACTCCCTGGAAGCTCTCTTTTCCCTAGAGAATGTTGATGTCTGTGCGGTCTTATAGACATGGTTTAAAGCCATTGACAGCACACCAACAGTGCAAGGTTATAATGCCTTCCACACATTTAGACCAGCTACTTCACAGGCAGGGACTAAAGGTAGAGGTGTCTCTATTTACATCAAAAATAAATATACTACAAGGCTGGTCAAACAGGACAATACACTTGAGCTACTCCATGTTCAAATAACCACAGGTAAAATCCAATACCATTTTCTTGCAAGCTATAGGTCCCCCTCTATGACCCAGGAAACCCATAGCATGTATTTAAACTTATTAGAAACACTAACCATCCAACCAAATACCATATTCATGAGTGACTTTAATTAGACCACTATTAACTGGGAACCCTATATGACATTAAACATACATGCACAGAGATTTCTGGATTTTGTAAACACAAACTCCCTGGACCAGATAGTCAGTACATCAACGAGGGGTGCAACCATACTGGATCTGGTTCTCACTAATATGGGGGAGTGCTGCACATCTCCTACTGTAATGCCTTCCCTGGTAAGGTCAGACCACAAAATGGTCTCCTTTAAAGTAAAAGTAAAACCTGGACCCCCCAGCTAAACTAGGAATATTCGGGAACTATTCTAAGGCTAACCTCCTGCTATTAAGTGAAAACCTGGCAAAACTTTCAAGCCCCTATAAACCCTGAGAACACTTCTGCCTGTGAAGAACTGTTCACAGAGATGCTGTACAAGCATGTTAATAGCTGTATAGATGCAGCTGTACCCACCAGGAAGTACAGAACTAACTCAAAAAAACAAACCACCCTGGTGGAATCACAAAATCAATTAGATGTATAACAGGAGGAAGAACATCATGGTGAAAATTAGGAGGTGCAGCACCCGGCAGGATAAAAACACTCTCAGTAAACTAAACAAACAACTCAGAGGACAAATAAAGTCTACTAAAGCCAAATTTGAGATAGGTTTGGCATCTGAGGCCAAGGACAACTACAAAGCATTCTTTAGTTATGTCCGCAACCTCAAATCCAATACACAATTTTGTGCAGAGCTCATTGTAAATCGAGCTACCTATACTGAGCCAGAAGATATAGCAAACCTCCTGGCTGATGAATTCAACTCCAACTTTACTCCTTTCTCCCCCTCAACCTTCCCTCAGGAAATATCATCAAATATAACTCCCCCTACTATCATTAGGGAATGGGTACTTAATGCTCTCTCTAAGACCAAGAACACTGCATCAATGGGCCCAGACAATATCCCAGGATGCCTTCTAAATAGCATAAAACATGACCTATTGGGGCCTCTGGAATTACCATTTAACTGTAGCCTCCAAACAGGCTTCGTGCCTCATGAATGGAGAAAGGCAACAGTCATCCCTCTGTACAAAAGTAGGCCATCTACACACCCTGGAAACTACAGACCCATAAGTCTCACTAGTCTTATATGTAAAGCCATGGAAAGAATTATCATGGAAATGATCAATAGCAATATAGTAAACCTCCAGACACTGGACCAAATCATACCTACTCAACCTGGTGGACTTCTTTGAGAAGGCCACCAAAGCAATGGATGAGGGCAAAATCATTCACACTGCCTACCTTGACCTGCCCAAGGCATTTGACACAATACCTCACTCGGGCAATGTTGCAAACTCAGGAGGTTAAAAACAAATCTTATGTCATCCAGCAGATAGCCAACTGGCTCACAGGCAGGACCCAGAAAGTTAGAATTGGGGAGTCAACCTCTGCAAAGAGGCCAATCACAAGTGGAGTCCCTGAGGTATCAATCCTTTGACCGCTCCTTTTTGGCATTTAATTCTCAGAAGTCAAGGCCAATGTCAGTAGTCTCTGTCTGACTAAATTTGCAGATGATTGCAAATTAGGAGCTGTCATTGAATCTCACACTGACACAAATGTTCTCCAGGAGGGGCTGACACAGACAAACAACTGGTGTCAGAGTCATGGACTAATACTAAATGTCAAGAAATGCATAATAGTATCCTTTGAGAAGTCATCCACCCCTGGTAATTATCATAGTGACAACACACCCCTTATAGTTGACCCAGTAGTCAGGAACTTAGGGACACACATAGATAGTAATCTAACCTTTGATTGTCATGTGTCTACAGTGGTGAGGAAATCATTCTATGTTGTGCAACTTATAAACAAAGGTATGGCATCTAAGTCCAAGGAAGTAATTGTTCTACTGTATTTGGCATTCATCAGACCTATCATTGAGTACAATGCTCCCTTTGGTATGTACCTAACCTGGCATATCCAACAACTAGAAAGTCCACAGAGGTTAATCACTAAAAGAATACAGGCATAAGTAATATGTCCTATGCAGACGATCTCAAAGACCTATCCCTGTATTCTATCTCCTACAGGCTTTTGAGGGGAGATCTATGTCTGGCATAAAGGGCATTGTCAGACCCCACTCTGATGGACCTCCTGCATATCCACAAAACAAACAGTACCAGAATTACCCATTCTAAAGACTTAAACCTTGCCTATGATATAAATTGGACCTGCTGGAGAGATAGGTATGTATCCCAGAGACTACCCCATCTATAGAATAGGCACCCCATTTATGTGAAGCAGAGTTCCTCCCTAATCCAATTCAAGTGCAACTTGGACAATTGCATGGGAAACTGGAAATTCATCCCTGGATTGGCACCTATTTCTCTGATGCAAACAGATAACCTGTAAATGGTTCATCTCCCAGACCCACGCTTACACTTATCAAGGGTATTAGAACTCGCCAGTGATTTGGGATGCATGGCTAAGCTTAAAAAGGCCCTTGTGGTTGTTAGCCTAATAAACACCTATGAACCTATGAAATGGGACAGACACTCTTTCTAAATCCATGAGTATCCTTCAGGTAAATTTTGATGTTATGGTTCAGATACAGGATGTGCCATCATGTTTCTGTTGTCTGCCAAGCAATGAAAACATTGAGCTAAGGAGATTGTTTCAATGACAGCCTCAAAACTTCTTTTAGAAGACAAAAATGGATTAAGCATTGTTAGGTTAAGTGTCATTTAAAATACAGTATTCTCTTTGCATAAGCTTGGAATTGCAGCCATATTAAAGTAAGCTTCACAGTTTACATAAAGTTTCAATAAATCAGTGAAAATAGCCTTCAATCAAGAGTACTGATAAGAACAGAATGTGCTGTGCATTTGAGTACAAACACATCTTGTTTGTATGCTACAAGGCTTGGGAAACGAAGGCTAAGGAGGCGTGTAGAACAGGGGTTTTGGTATTATTATTAAGAAATACTTCAGACACAGTCAGTGAAGTCAGTAAGTTAGTTCGGACTGATATACAGAAAAGATTAATATCCAGCATTTCAGAAAGTAAGTTAGCTTTTGGACTGATATGCAAAAGGGTCTTTTACAGTACAGACACCAAAGCCTGAGTACAGAAATCAGGTCAAATATTCATACTATTCAGGAGGAAAAGACTGTTTCAGTTGATATTATTTTGGAGAATCAGAATATGCCTGCAAAAACTTTGGATATATTTATCAGCACTGTCATTGTTAAGCACCACTAGAGAATTTCTACAGACTGAAATTGAAGACAGTATTTGGATAATTGGATATTGTTAACATCTAGTAAAGCTTTATTAACCGAACTACAGTGTTTGCAGAATTCATTCTGAAAAACACAAGAGACTTGGCCTATAAAGGAGAGTCTGGCACCTGTTCAGTACAAGTCTGGGTAACTAACAGATAAAGACTTTTATTCCAGTCTCATTTCAGTTATTTCCAGTTAAATGCAGTATACTAGTCTTATCAATTCTTTCAAGCACGTGACAAGATTTGAATGTAAGTGGCAATGAACCAGCAGGTTCAAACAGGACTCGGGTTACAGTGAAGGGAAAGGTTCTTCAAAGGTGGACAGAGATGCAGCACTCCTTAAAGCGACTGCTTGACAAGCAAATGCTGGGCCCCAATTCTGTTATCCGCATGCTATGATAGTTAGAAAGAGTTGTCAATGGCACTTAACTTGTAATAACTGAAGCTCAAAGTGTACAGGTCCCCAAGATATGTCAAGATGCATTGCAGACTGGCTAACCATGGTGATGTATCAGGTACCACTTTGGTTAAAAGAAAAACCTCTTCCCATTTGGCAGGGCATGTCTTCATGACAATAGGATTGCTAGCAATGTCAATTACTTCTGAAACTCCAGCTAGGTGATACAGTGGAATCACAGTATCTGCAACAGGACTCAAACATTGAGGTGAAACTGACTGGCACTCCAAGCATTAGATCCTCCTTTGGATAATGACAGAAATGTTTACTTTATCATTAGGGATCTGAGACCCTGAAACTACATCCTTCTTGACCACCAATGGGGGTGACAGTTATCTTTTATCTTTCTTTCCTGAACTTTGATAAGATATCTGGGATTAGTGGAAATGCAGGAATGGTATATAGCAGTCTCCTTTATTGAGGGACAAGTTGTATAGACCAACCACTTTAGGCATTAGATGTGGTGCACACTATCCTCTACACATGAGAAATTGGATCACAGTCTGCCCACAGTGGACTAATATTGCCAAAACTGAGCATGTGGATTTGATGGTGATAAGTGGATTGAGGACCCGACCTACTCTGACCTATGCCAGTGAAACATTCAAAAAGTGGGAGAGGTTGATGTGCCTCTTTTGGCCTGTGTATTCTTGCAATGAAGCCCAGTATCCTTGGATCAATGAACTAAGGATTGCTACACTGAGCACAGGTTCACTGGCAGGATGCAGCTTGAAAGTGGATGACATGATGGTATGAAGGAGACTGGATATCCTATGTATCCAGACAAAAAGGCGGAAAGGCAGTGTAGCAAAGTCGCTTGACTTGAGATTCAGAGTCTACTACTCAGGAAAATTAAAAACTAGAAATGGTGTGAGAATTGTAAATGAGTTAGAGTCATCTGAAGATGGTGAAGGATGTCCTCAGAATTAGTGACAAACTCATGGTGATCAGATTTCACTGTAATGCTAGGGCATTGTTCATAATCTCAGCCTATGCCCACAGCAGGGTTGTGTTAGTGAAGAAAAGAATGCATTCAGACAGCTGTTTCAGGACCTACTAACGTAGGATAATGTGAGGTGGTGGTGATAATGGGACACCTGAATGCTCATGCCAGACAGATAGAAAAGGATATGAGGACTGCCTGGTTCCACTTATTGGGGCCACAGGAATAAAGAAGGAGAGGTCATTCTTGACTTCTGTCAGGTAAATGGATTGGTGGGGGTCAACATGTGGTTCACCAAGACAGACTGTTGCAAGACCACTAACAAGAGTGGTCAGCATACAACTTGGGTAGACTTCCTTCTAGTAATGAAATGATACTGGAGTAGAATCAAAGAGTGCACAAACTTCCTCAGTGAAACATTTGATCCACATCATGAACCACTGGTGGCCACAATTAGCTGCAAGCAGTGGTCAGGAAAGGCCCTAACGTCAACAGATACCAGGCTGAAGACCTGGAAGTTGATTGGAGTGAAGGCACAATAGTTCAAGGAATTACTCAGGACTCTAGCACATTAAAAGAAGTGGAAATAGGCAGAGCTGAATCAAAATGGCAGCATCTCAAAGCAGCATGTGTGAACAAAGCAAAAGTGATATGTCCCAAGAAGGACTTAAAGGTCAAGTTTAATGGATTGCCATATCTGATCTTGTTTGTTAAAGCATGGATGTTTGTATTCACCACAAAAATCCTTTGTTGAAAATGAACTGTAAAATTACATGACAAATTAAAATGTTTTAATAAGAATTGATTTAAAAGTACTCAAACAAACACACAAACAGCCAAGCACTGTTAATTCAACGTCACCATGTATTGCATTTTGTTTTTTCTAATCTGGGTGCAGGAAATGCAGAAAGTGAAATACAGTGACACGGATTAAAAAAGCAAGCAGCTTGGGTATTGTTCTGCAGCAGTGGAGACCGTTCCAAAACTGTAAAAGTAGAGCTATCTAATGAGATTTTTGTTAAATTAAATTTGCACTTTATAAGCAATTTTCCATTTTTAAATAAAAGAAAACAAAGCAAAGGCAAAAGAATCATGGTACTCTGATTTATATACAGACTAATCTTCATATTTGAAGTGATTTGATGTGCTTAAAAGAAGAAAAATTCCCTTGAGTTTATACCTCTTTTTAACAAATATATGGTCATCCGCAAAACTTCTCCTTCTTCATGCACACAATCAGAGGCACACACAGGAAATGAACATGGAATGACGTCACAGCTTCACCCACGAACAAGCCTTGCATAAATGAGTGCCAGGCAAGGATAAAACATCAGGGATTGCTTAAATTCTTTTTTAATAAAATAGTATTATGCGGATGCTATATAATTCATGATACACACTTATAGCTAGAGTGTAGTACAGGAGTCCTCAAATAGAATCGAGCCATGAGATTCATTTCAGACCTTTGAATTTGGTCTTTAAGTTTGTAACCTTGGGTAACCTCATCTGTAACCTGTCTGTCTTACCTTTGGAGGAGTGAAGACTAGTATACCACCTGCAGAAAGAAGCTAAAAAGGAGTGCATCTACATAAATATATAAGAACAATGTTTAGCAAAGAATGTGCTGAACTCTCAGTCACAGTTAAAAATCATTTATTATGGAGAAATGTGTGTGCTTCATTACATTCCAACAAAACATTCAGCTTATATACACTTGTTAACAATGGACCTGGGGTGTGCCAGGAGTGGTATTCTCTCATTGGCTGGAAACTCACTTATTTTGGATTGGTCAGGAAGTCTGTCCCTTTATTTGCATATCATATAGTTCTGACAAATAAGGAATGAGCCTAGCTAGTGTACCAGACATGGTGATAACCCCCTATAAACCTTCACGAGGGCATAACATTAATATCAGTAGTTGGCATCTGAAATTATAATTTTACTAATCTAGTCTATTAGCTAAAAATTGTTTGTTCCCAGTGCTTTTGATTAATCTTCCTCAGATCCATCCCTTAAAAATAGTCTTGAATGGGAAATATTAAGAACCATTATGAAAATATATTATTAACTAACATTGGAGGAAAAATACCACCAGACCACAGGAGCTTTTTATACCTGAAAACTACACTATGTGAAAACAGAAGAAATAATTAAGGATGCATGGAGGATAACCATTCAACTAAAACTTTTAAGGAAAATAAATATAAAAGGATTATTCCATTAAAACAACAGAGTAATTGTTTGTGAAGATGAACAAAGAAATAAGCAAAGAGGCCAGTTCTACAGCTGAAGGGTCTAGGATGGATCAGCAAGGTTTAGAGGGGTTTGTCATCATGTTTGGTACACTAGTTAAGCTTGCTCCTTATTGGTCAGAACTACCTGATTTGCAAATAAAGGGACAGACTTTCTGACCAATCTGAAATAGGTGAGCTTCCAGTCAATGAGAGGCCACTACTCCTGGCACACCTCCACACCCATTGTAAATAAGTATATTTAAGCTGAAGTTTTGCATGTTTTATTTGAATGTAATGAAGCACTCATCCATCTCCACAATAAAAAAAAATAATTTCAACTAAGAGTTCAGTGCATTCTTTGTTAAACGTTGCTCTATCTTGCATCTTTACTCAGTGGCATTCATTTTTAGCTTCCTTCTGCATGTGACTTACCCACCTTTACTTTTGTGAGGGTAAGGGAAACAGGTTAATGTTGAGGTTGCGCAATGCTACAACCATAAGTCCTTCTCAGAACTAGCTTTGTATCTCTTGTATTTTGTTTTTGTTTGTTCCTTCATTGGTAGGGGTTGGATATGTGCTTCATCCTCTTTGGGTGGCTCTCAGATATTGTTTTAAAATAGAATGTGTGAAGACTACAGAAAAGATATGCAGGCAAACCAGGTATGGTATAAAGCATATTAGGAAAGGTGGTGGTAGAATGTAGAGGTCTAGGAAGTTATCAATTGATAGAAGGAGTACAGGAAAGGTGTGAGATAGAAAATGTGGAACAGTCTAGGTAAGAATACAGGTTGGCTATAGGGGTGGGTCATGGTAATGGTTGCTAGACTGCAGCCCCTAGTAGAAAAACAAATATATTTAATTATATATTTAATAGTTGTTTCTTATTTTGCAATGATGTTCTCCTTTTTTGTTTTAATTTTCTTTTCTTGCTTGTGGAATGTTTATCATACCACTATGCATGCACAGAGTTCTGAGCACATCTGAGTGCAGGGGAAAAAGTTTTTGAAAGCAGCTTGGCATTAATTGCAGTTCAAATGGAGATAAAGCAGATAATTCAAGGAGCAGACAGGGCATTTGAAAAGGGGTGCCATGGACTACAATATGAAGCAGTGAGGAGCTGTTTCTATTGGCTCACTTGAGGCAGGCTAATTGAAACAAAGGAAATATTGTACTCATGCAAAAAAAGTACAAGTTATAGTTATTTAAGCTATCTGTATTCTTCTTCTTTTGGCTTTTTCCTGGATAGGGGTTGCCACAGCAGATCACCTGTCTGCTCATGATTGGCAGTGGAGTTTTATGGTGTCAAGTTGCCAGCCTGGCACCCAACCTTCACCAGAAGGAATACACATGCATGCACTCACACCTAGGACCAGTTTAGAGTTTCCAGTCCACCTACAGCATGTCTTTGGGATGTGGGAGGTAACTGGAGCACCTGGAGGAAACCCATGTGACCACAGGGAGGACATGCAGACTCCGCATAGAAGGCACCTCAGCTGAGGATCGAACCAGAGAACCTCTTGCTGTGAGGTGGCAACGCTAACCGCTGCACCACTGTGGCCGCCCCGTTTAAGCTATCTGTATTATGTTGGGTATGTTTTTAGCACCATTGTGTATGTTATTTATCCAGAATGTAAGAACGTATTTTTTTTTCTTTTTATGCATGTATGTATATGTGTGGTATGCATGCTCCCAGTTATTCCTGCTTTTGCTTTCCATTTTGATATGTTACTTGTAATGTTTGTGCTTCATTTTGGCAAATCATTTAGGATTTCTGTTACTACATAATGGCAGACATTTGAGGTTCAGACTTGGAAAAACATGTTGATGTAAAGCCTTCTGGCAATTTTTTAAGTATATAAGGACATTATGTATCCCTAATTTTGGTCCTTTGTTGTCTATTATTTTTTCTCCTTGATTTTTGAGCTAAGAAGTTGATAAATATTGGGGGATATGGCTTCGTGGGTTGTACACTGTGTTCCTGCAGTAGTGATCTCAGAAGCTGCATTCCTGTGTGGTAGTTATGTATTGTTCATTCATATGATTGCAGTCAAACTTCTGAGGTGTACAGTCACAGACATAGTATGTAATTGAGTGTCATTTGTGTTATGTGTGTGTGTGTGTGTGTGTGTGTGTGTGTGTGTGTGCGTGCTTGCGTGTGTGTGTGTGTGTGTGTGTGTGTGTGTGTGTGCATGTGCATGCACATGTAAAATATATGTATGTATGCATGAGTGGAGGGACATACATGCTCTCAACTGTCTCTGATTTTGATGTATATTTTGGTCTTACATTTGTGTCTTTTCTGACTAATAAAGAAGTAATGTAGTTGCTAAATTATGGCATATTTGAGTTTCAGACTTTATAACATTCAGAAAAAAGCTTGCTAATGGAAATCCTATTACTCTGGGAACTTTCCTAGCATATAGGAGCACAACTAGGAATGTATCTTCTTAGTTCATTGCTGATCCTGATTTTAATTCTTTGCCTCCACTTCCATTTTAACTTGCCACTTGATTCTTGAGCTAAAATGTTAAGTGATATCAGGAAAGGGGGTTACTTGGTTTGTACACTATTCTGAAACCAGTGAGCTGAGGTGACACATTTGCATGTGATGTTTATTTTTTAATGTATTCTTTTACTTCTTCTTAATTAAAGCTCTATGGTGTGCAGTCTTGTACAAGTGGCTGTAATTGCTGGATATGGGGGGGGGGGGGCTGTGATGAAAATGATCTTGTTTTGGGGGAAGGACTGCAGAAAGTAGCAAGTTGGACATTATATTTTTTTATTTCACTTTTCATCACAAATCACAGCATTGCACGCAGTAAGTGACTGTGGCAGTTTGGGTAGGTGGTGTTTAATAGGAACTGATCACAGGTGCAGTAGTGCAGCAGGTAACATTAATGTCATTGAAGAAAATAAACGCCAGGAACCAAAATGCAAAGAACAAGGCAGGAAACCACTGGATAAACACTTTATATAAGTAAAGCTTTCGGATACAATCCTTTATCAATACAAAACAATGCATGGAACCAGCTCTTTATATATAGGTCCAAATATATCACATGACATGCAGCCAAAATCACATGATATGTCATCCAAATCACAAAAACATTTTAAAGAAACATTTAAAAAAACTTTTTAAAAACTTAATACAAAAACTTGAAATACTTTAATAAAACTTTAAAAAATATATATATTGAGATAAAACTTCAGGCTAAGAGAGATTAGCTCTACTTAATTTAACCAAAATAGGTTTGAGACTGACTTGGCTATTCAAGCCTGGTTTTGAATCACTCATAAGTCTCAAGATCCATTCATATTCTTTAATTTCTAAGTGATTATTTAGGTCCCCTCCCCTAGGTGTAGGTGTAACATGGTCAATAATTCTAAATCTAAAAAAATGCTGCTGACCAAATTCCTCTATATGTTTGAATAGTGCATTCCTGTCATAGCATCTCCTAATTTCTGACTTATGTTCAGTCATCCTGTCCTTAAGCCTGCGGGTAGTTTTGCCTACATAGAAAGCATTACATGCCTGGCAGGTAGCCAAGTAAACCACATGGGTAGTAATACATGTACCTGCTACTCTAAAACTAAATGTCCTACCATTGATAGGATGCACAAACGTATCATTGTCTGTACTACAAATGTCATTACAACAAGAACAGTTGTGACATTTGTGAGTACCATATTTCACTATAGTAGATACAGGTGTAGTCCTCTCAAAGTCCTTGTAGCATAGTGAACTCTTAAGGGTCCTCATATTCTTGTAAGAGAAATTGGGTTTAGGTTCCAATAAACTTCTTAATTCATCTGATGCCATCAAGATGACCCAATTATCAGATATAATTTTCTAACAGCGGTGTCCTTAAATTATATGTAGTTACATATCTAATAGGTGCTACAGATGTTTGTTTGCACCTAGAGTCAATACTAACAACATCCTCATACAAAACTGGTTTAAAATAAAGTCCGCCTATCTTCCCTAATCTTAATGACCTATTCATAAAGTAGAGATCTATCATACCCACTAAGCAAGAAATCATTAACCATCTCATTTAATTGTACTTCAAAGCAGTCATCATCGGTATTAAGCCTACTGAGTCTGCAGAATTGAGATTTAACAGTACTTCTAAATATGTGAGGTGCATGCATGCTTGTGGCATAAGTGTATCTACCTGAACAAACTTCTTTCCTAAAGATACTAGTTTGTAGTGTATCTCCAACAAGATCTAACTTCAAATCCAAAGTGTAATAGAAGTTTCAGATACTGTCATCTTAAACTTTAGAAATGTAGATGCAGAGTTTAGATATTCAGAAATTTTCAAGATCATCATGGCTACCTTTCAAAGTAGGAGGCAGTCATCTACAAAGCGTTGAAAAAATGTGATATTACTTTTAACGGACTGTGTAATTACAAAAAAACAGAAAAGGATATTTAAATTAATTCTATGTGTATTAATTATTACACTGGTTTTGTATACAAACCCTTTTATATACATAGAAAATAACAACACTTTGAGGTTTGTTGGTAAAAAGTTGATTATTACTTCTTCCTGATAGGACAGGAATGAAGGAAGGGACTATTTAAGTGTAACAGCAACTAGAGAAGGATGTCTGAAGAAGTTCGGGTATAAGCCCGCAGCAACTTAACACTTATGAGGATTTTGTTTTGGAAGTTTTATTAAAAACGTTATTGTGCATTCAACTTGCTCTGGATATCCCTACTTTTTTCACTTTCTCGCTCGTCTGGCAAAATGTGTACTTGCTTTGGGTACTGGTGTACTCTTTATTGTTAAACAGAGCAACTAAGCAACATTTAAATACGTGGTGTTCCAGGTCCTATTCCGGAGCTGAGGTTTTTTTGTTTATTTTATTTGAATGTAATGAAGCACTCATCCATCTCCACAATAAAAAAAATAACTTCAACTAAGAGTTCAGTGTATTCTTTGTTAAACGTTGCTCTATCTTGCATCTTTACTCAGTGGTATTCATTTTTAGCTTCCTTCTGCATGTGACTTACCCGCCTTTACTTTTGTGAGGGTAAGGGAAACAGGTTAATGCTGAGGTTGCGCAATGCTACAACCATAAGTCCTTCTCAGAACTAGCTTTGTATCTCTTGTATTTTGTTTTCGTTTGTTCCTTCATTGGTAGGGGTTGGATATGTGCTTCATCCTCTTTGGGTGGCTCTCAGATATTGTTTTAAAATAGAATGTGTGAAGACTACAGAAAAGATATGCAGGCAAACCAGGTATGGTATAAAGCATATTAGAAAAGGTGGTGGTAGAATGTAGAGGTCCAGGAAGTTATCAATTGAAAGAAGGAGTACGGGAAAGGTGGGAGATAGAAAATGTGGAACAGTCTAGGTAAGAATACAGGTTGGCTATAGGGGTGGGTCATGGTAATGGTTGCTAGACTGCAGCCCCTAGTTGAAAAACAAATATATTTAATTATATATTTAATAGTTGTTTCTTATTTTGCAATGATGTTCTCCTTTTTTGTTTTAATTTTCTTTTCTTGCTTGTGTAATGTTTATCATACCACTGTGCATGCACAGAGTTCTGAGCACATCTGAGTGCAGGGGAAAAAGTTTTTGAAAGCAGCTTGGCATTAATTGCAGTTCAAATGGAGATAAAGCAGATAATTCAAGAGGCATACAGGGAATTTGAAAAGGGGCGCCATGGACTACAATATGAAGCAGTGAGGAGCTGTTTCTATTGGCTCACTTGAGGCAGGCTAATTGAAACAAAGGAAATGTTGTACTCATGCAAAAAAAGTACAAGTTATAGTTATTTAAGCTATCTGTATTCTTCTTCTTTTGGCCTTTTCCTGGTTAGGGGTTGCCACAGCAGATCACCTGTCTGTTCATGATTGGCAGTGGAGTTTTATGGTGTCAAGTTGCCAGCCTGGCACCCAACCTTCCACAGAAGGCATACACATGCATGCACTCACACCTAGGACCAGTTTAGAGTGTCCAGTCCACCTACAGCATGTATTTGGGATGTGGGAGGAAACTGGAGCACCTGGAGGAAACCCATGTGAGCACAGGGAGGACATGCAGACTCCGCACAGAAGGCACCTCAGCTGAGGATCGAACCGGAGAACCTCTTGCTGTGAGGCGGCAACGCTAACCGCTGCACCACTGTGGCCGCCCCATTTAAGCTATCTGTATTATGTTAGGTATATTTTTAGCACCATTCTGTATGTTATTTATCCAGAATGTAAGAACGTATTTTTTTTTCTTTTTATGTATGTATGTATATGTGTGGTATGCATGCTCCCAGTTATTCCTGCTTTTGCTTTCCATTTTGACATGTTACTTGTAAAGTTTGTGCTTCATTTTGGCAAATCATTTAGGATTTCTGTTACTACATAATGGCAGACATTTGAGTTTCAGACTTGGAAAAATATGTTGATGTAAAGCCTTCTGGCAATTTTTTAAGTATATAAGGACATTATGTATCCCTAATTTTGGTCCTTTGTTGTTATTTTTTTCTCCTTGATTCTTGAGCTAAGAAGTTGATACATATTGGGGGATAGGGCTTGGTGAGTTGTACACTGTGTTCCTGCAGTAGTGATCTCAGAAGCTGCATTCCTGTGTGGTAGTTATGTATTGTTCATTCATATGATTGCAGTCAAACTTCTGAGGTGTACAGTCACAGACATAGTATGTAATTGAGTGCCATTTGTGTGTGTGTGTGTGAGTGTGTGTGTGTGTGTGTGTGTGTGTGTGTGTGTGTGTGTGTGTGTGTGTGTGTGTCTGTGTCTGTGCGTGCATGTGTGTGTGTGTGTGTGTGTGTGTGTGTGTGTGTGTGTGTGTGTGTGTGTGTGTGTGTGTGTGTGTGTGTGTGCGTGTGCATGCACATGTAAAATATATGTATGTATGCATGAGTGGAGGGGCATACATGCTCTCAACTGTCTCTGATTTTGATGTATATTTTGGTCTTACATTTGTGTCTTTTCTGACTAATAAAGAAGTAATGTAGTTGCTAAATTATGGCATATTTGAGTTTCAGACTTTATAACATTCAGGAAAAAAGCTTGCTAATGGAAATCCTATTACTCTGGGAACTTTCCTAGCATATAGGAGCACAACTAGGAATGTATCTTCTCTGTTCGTTGCTGTCCCTGATTTTAATCCTTTGCCTCCACTTCCATTTTAACTTTCCACTTGATTCTTGAGCTAAAATGTTAAGTGATATCGGGAAAGGGGGTTACTTGGTTTGTACACTATTCTGAAACCAGTGAGCTGAGATGACACATTTGCATGTGATGTTTATTTTTAATGTATTCTTTTACTTCTTCTTAATTAAAGCTCTATGGTGTGCAGTCTTGTACAAGTGGCTGTAATTGCTGGATATGGGGGGGGGGGGGCTGGCTGTGATGAAAATGACCTTGTTTTGGGGGAAGGACTGCAGAAAGTAGCAAGTTGGACATTATATTTTTTTATTTCACTTTTCATCACAAATCACAGCATTGCACGCAGTAAGTGACTGCGGCAGTTTGGGTAGGTGGTGTTTGATAGGAACTGATCACAGGTGCTGTAGTGCAGCAGGTAACATTAATGTCATACAAGAATTGGTTCTCCAGTTTGAGTTCTTACTGATTCATTTTTCTTTGTGAAGTCTGTGTATATTGCCTGTCCTGGTGTAGGCTTTCTCTAGGTGTTCTAGTTTCCTCAGTAGACTCTCAACTGCATACTGTATGCCAGTGGCCATTTGTTCTTGTACTTTCTTCCCAATCTACCACCAGAGGAGCACACAGAAGGTTGTTAGCTTTTTCTGGAAGGGTCTGGGGTTAGGCACTGTTCTCAGATAGGATTTACAAATTCTTTTAGGCATTTGGCATCTCAGTTTGTTGAAACTACTGTGTGGTTGGTTTCGAATTTTAAGGTTTAGGCACAACTTATTTTATTTTTATTTTACTAATTAATTATTAACTAAAATAGTTTTCCTTAAAAGAAAAAGTGCAACAGAATTTCTTTCTTAACTCATGATTTTTGTTCAGGCCATCATTAGATCAAATATTGTTAAAAAACATTAAGATGCACCAAAGAGCATCTAGAGCTGTATAGCATTGTGGGGTCTAGGAGGCCCCAAGCCCGTAGCTTTATTCAGCTACTTCTTCCAGACTTAATACAGTAAAATTGTGGCCAATTAAGATGTGCTAAAAAGAAGGAGGAAAAAGTTAAAAGGTAAAACACAGTGTGAAAAAAAACATGAAAGATGTAATCTATCTATATGTCCTTTGGACAGGGCTTCATTTTAGCTATGGCTGGCCTTGTTAATTGCAATCTGATGTCTGAGGTGGATATAGTAAATAAAATGGTCATAAAGAGTGGGTACTGAGGTAGTCTATGGATGAAAATAAATGGCCCCATCTGTTGTTTGATCACAGCTACCATATGCACTCTAACAGCTTCTGGAAAGTGAAGCAGCAGACAGTACAAAGAAACTCTGTCAGGTTGCAAGGCAAAGACAGAAAGATCAAGAAGACAGCCATCAGACACCATTTATGAGGGATGCCACCAACAACCTTTTCATAAGTCCAAAGGACATCAAAGGCAGATGTAAGGATTACTTCCAGCAGCTTCTGAATGAAGGAAACCCCATAAAAGCTGTATAGGCCCAGACACAGAATTCAATGAAAATGGAGGAAGAACCCACCATATAAAAAGTAAGAACAGCACAGCACTACTGAAAATTAAGTCAGGGAAAGCAGCAAGCCCAGATGAAGTCACAGCAGAAAGAAGTTGGATGAGTTAGAGCAGAAATTGCTCCTAAGTGAACATATAGCAGTACGGACATAAAGACGTATCCCAGATGACTGGAGAAAAAAAAAACATTGTAGTACCAGTGTACAAGAACAACTTTGGCCAGTAAGGAGGTGTCAAACTCTTGCACACTGTATAAATATGCGGGAGAGGGTAATTGATAAACGAATCTGCAGAATAGTGGAAAATAAGATGGGAGATGAGTAGTTCAGATTCAGATCAGAATGCAGCATGACCAATCCAATGTTTGTAGGGAAACAGATAATAGAAAAGAAGTTAGACATGAGTAAAGAGTTCAACTGGGCATCCCTTGACTTAGAGAGAGCAAAACCCCAAGAAAGCTGATGTGGGCAGTCTTGTGATTATTTTGGAAGCCAGAGTAGGGTGTGTATAAGGACTCAAGGGCACAAATATGAATATTATTCAGACTCACAGAGGGGTTCGCAGTGGGAATGGATATGCATCAGTATTCATCTCTGAGCCCAATGCTGTTCATACTGGTGATGGTCTACATTAGCAAATGGATCAGATGGGACAAATCAACAAAACTGATGTACGCATTTGATGTAGCATTACAAGCAGACTCTGTACAGGAGCTTCAGCAAGTGATGGGGGAAAGTTATGCAAAACTGAAAGCACATGGCATGAAACTGAGTACAGAAAAGACAGTTGTCATGGAAGGCAATGGGGGAAATCAGACGAAGATGAAAACTGATATAGAAAGGAAAATAGTGGAACAGATTAACAGCTTCAGGTATATGGCAGGGGTGATTAAGGAGAAGGGGAGTTCAAATGTGGAGGTCAATGCTAGAATCAAAAGGTTTGCAGCTAACTAGCACAGAGTGTCAGGGTAGTATGTGACAACAGCATGCCCAAAAATCTGAAAAGTAAGGTGTACAAAATAGTGGTACAACCTTTGCTTCTGTATGGCATCGAAATCTGAGTAGTCAAAGCAAAGCAGCTAGAAGTGATGGACATGAAGCACCTGAAATGGGTGATGGGATGCAACCTGAGGGACAGACAAAGGAATGATGAATCTAGAGCAGAAGCCAAAGCAGATCAAATTGCAGAGAAGGTAAAAGAAAATAGATTATAGTGGTTTGTGCACGTGCAGGAAAGTAGCAGACAATTTGGTGAAGAAGATTTGGGAGCGATAGGATGAAGGCAAGAGGAAATGGGGATGTCCAGCAAATAAATGGATGGATTGTATGACAGAAGGCATTCGACAGTCAGTCATGGCTCTTGAAAAAGGTAGGAAAGTAATGCTGAGAGCTGGCAACAATTCACATAACACCCAGATCCAATGTAGAAAAATGTGAAAAAGGAGGTTGATGATGATGATGATGGTGATGATGATATAACAATCTCCTTTGCCCACAAGATGTTGACAAAATCCACCAAAAACTTCCCCTTGCACTACCACATTAAGTAGAAGAGGGGGAGGACAGAATGGAGAACAATGTTCTCCCATGTTCTAAACAGATCACTTCCAGAAATTGCAATCCAGGCTCTTTCCCAGAATCCATGATTTTAAATATGACTGTAAAAGCAGCTCACAGACTCTGTCAGTATATATACTTTGCCTGGAATATGAATTATAGTGAAAGTGATGCATCAGCATGTGGCCAGCTGCAAAATATGCATGACCTCTCTGTACAGAAAATGGTACAAAGTGTTCCTTCTTAGATTAGGCCACAAATTCAGCTTTTTTCTTCAAGGCTGTTAGGGATAGAAGGGCTGTCTGTGCCTTCATCTGCTTGATACCCCTTTCTATAGGATCATAGAATCATAGGAGATTACTTGGCTATAGACCCAGAGGACATTTTAAGCCTAGCCGTTTCAACCCAATGCAATACCGTAGAAGTACTAGTCAATACCCAAGATTGCATTTAGTGATGACTGCCCATGTCCAGCAGGGTTGTGGTCACTATCCCCAATAAGAATTTACAGTGCCCCATCCACTCGTCCAGGCTCCTTTTGAACAGTGCCATAGAGGTGCTCTGTTTTCCATGAATTGGTAGCCTGTTCTAAAGATGTGGCAGTCAGTGGGATATAAATCTGTCTCTCCAGCATGTGCTATTTAAGCTGCAGGCCATATTTAAGTCCCTGGAATGGGTAACCCTAGACCCATTTGATTTAGGATATGCAGTAAGCTCATTAGGTTTGGGTCTTGGGTTGCTCTGCAGGCCAGGTATAAGTTTTCCCTAAGAAGTCTATATGATACGGAGTATAGTGACAGGAACTTTAGTAGGTCCATGTAAGGCACATGCTAGAGGCAATTGATCTTCTTTTTAGAAACCTCTGAGGTCTCTCTAATTGCTGCAGGTGCTTAGCACTGTACATACCAAATGTGGCATTATACTTTCAAATCTGGTGGAATTATGGGCCGGATAAGTGGCGAGTATAGGGGAGTTATAAGGTCTTTTGCTCTCAAGGAGATGCCTTTACTAATCAAGTGAGCTACATGGAAAGCTCTCCTTATAATGGTAGACATGTGGTGGCCAAAGTTAAGGTTGCGGTCAACCTGTGATCTCAGGTCCCTTACCAATTCATGGGTACTTAGGGTATCGTTGATTTGATAGTGTGAAGGGACATTGTTTGTGCTGAAGGGAATTATGATGCATTTCTTTGCATTCAGTTTGAGACCATGGCTAATGCACCAGTCGTTGGTCTGTGTGAGACCCTCCTGGAGAATACTGATATAATTTGGGGATTCAATGATTGGACCTAGATTGCAGTCATCTGCAAACTTGGTCAGCCACAACCCCTTAGTTTTGACCTGAACTTCTGAGAAGTATATACCAAACAGTAAGGGGCCCAGCACTGACCCCTGTGGTACCCCGCTGGTAACAGGTCTGTTGGTTGATGTGGAGTCACCCACTTTGATAGTGTGTGTCCGGTTTGTGAGACAGTTGGCAACCAATCCTACAATGAAAAAAATTAGGTAAAATCTTTGGCAAAACACCACGGCTTGGTTACTGTTGGTTAAAAACACTTAGCAAAATGAACACTTGTGTAGGAAACCACTTTATTAGATAAAAATGCAAAAAAACGATGAGCGCTTTCATCTTACAATGAAGGGGTTTACATTCAGTTTGTTAATTTTATTGGTAATGACTGAATGTGGGATTCTGTTGAAAGCCTTTGCCAAGTCGAGGTATGCTGTGTGCACAGATTTGCCCTCATCAATGGCCCTGGTGACATTTTCAAAGAAATCCACCAGATTTGAAAGGCAGAATCTGCTCTTCACAAAGCCAAATTGGGTAAGATCCAGGGTTTGGGGGTCACCTATGTCTTCATTTATGAAGTCCATAACAATATGTTCCATGGCCTTACAGATGAGACTGGTCAGGCTTATTGGTCTGTAATTCCCCAGGTCTGTTGCTAGGCCACCTTTGTGGAGGGGAATAACTGTAGCTGTTCTCCATTCCACAGGAACAAAGCCTGTGGTTAGGTTATGATTGAAAAGAGTATTTAGTGGTGATGCTAGTTCATGTTTTAGCCTGTTTAAAAGAAAGCCTGAGATGTCATCTGGTCACAAAGAGGCCATGTTCCCTGCCTTGGACAGGGTTTTGCAGACCTGTTCTTCAGATATGTAAGGTGGGGGGGGGGGGGTTGTAGTAAGGTAGGAGGGGATAAGGGAGTGAAATTATCACCAAACCTATACACTAGCAGGTTTGCTATCTCTGTGGGGTCAGTGCGTGTTATATCATTGACCACAAGTTCTGCACATGCATTTATTGTAGAGTTTGTTGATGCTGGAAGTCCACCATTGCAGCTTGATTTTACTTGGGGCTCTGGCTTTGATTCTTTTTGGTACAGCTGAGTTTATACACTTATACAAGTGATTGTACAGGGCTTTAATGTAACATTTAAGCTGTGGGAGATGTTCTGTCTGCAATAAAACTAAAAATATGCATGGGGTGAAAATAAATGGAAAGAGGTACACTGCTTTTGAAAGGTTTGATTGTAGGTCAACAGGTGTTGTATACATATTAGGTTGTGATTGTGTTCCAGCAAAATGGTATATTGGGCAAACTACTAGACAAATTAAGATTCGTATTTTGGAACACCTGGGTGACATAAGGAGGGGTAATCTAGAGAGCCCTGTAGCTGCACATTTTTGTAGCACACATAATGGTGAGAATGATAGTTTTAGGTTTAGTGTTCTAGCCAGGCCCCATTTTAGTAAAGGAAATTACAAAGCAGCATTAAGTAAGTTAGAACAGAGGATGATTATTGAGTATCATACTTTATTCCCTAATGGAATGAATTTGGAAATTTAAAATAAAATTTAACTTATATTTGTGATGTAATACATGTTTAGAATGAAGTTTTGTATAAGTTAAAATAAGTAATAGGTTGTTACATTCATACATAATGTTTAAATGTTAAGAATTAATTGTTTAAGGAAATTTATCTAATTAAATTTGGAGTGTTTAGTTTATTTATATTTATATATTGTGTAACTAATATTTAGAAATTTTTGTAAGTGAATGAAAAAAAGAAAAAAATGAATTTTAAATTGTTAAATAATGGAAATGTTTCTTTCTTTGGAATAGGTTTCAGTGGTGAATGAGTTAAATGTTTGACATTATGTGGTTTAATTGATTTAATTATGCCTAATTAATCAATTAATGCATATATAAAAGAACTCTGAAAATGTTAAAGTATGTCCCATTGAAGGCGAATAGCCGAGGTACCAGGATGGAAAGAATAAAGATGGATGTCAGCTACTTCTGTGTCTTCCTTTGAATTTCGTGGTGCTTATGTTTCTGAAGAAATTATGGACAATTTTCTCCAGGGCATTTGAATTCTCAAAGTCAAGGAACTTTTGTGCTAGCAAGTTTAGGCTAGAGTAGGTTTCCCACTTGATGGTGGGATAATTGAAATCTTGCATAACCAGTGTGTTTGGTAAAATTTGGATTGTCTTCAGTTTGGTTAAGTAGGCTTTGTGGGTGTTGTGACCCATGGAGGGGGATTTATAACTGACTAGGACTTTAATGGGGATCTTACCCACCATAACCTGGACCTAGAGTAACTCCATGTTGTTGTCCAGTCTAACTAGATGGGAGGCAGACAGTCTCTTGAATTGTTTAAGAACTGAGTTGAGCTTACCATCATGCCAGTAAAGTATCCATAACAGAACATTATGACAGGTTTAGCTGTAGGAATGGGAGTCTCACCTGGATGTTCATAGAAATTATCTCCCACTCATGAGGCCAGTGATAAGGATTTGACACCAAAAGAAGGTCCATGAGCATGTGCTAAAACTGCATTCCCTGATAATTGGTAGGTCACTGTTAAATTAGATCCTCGGGACAGGGTATACAAATGGCATCATGAAGATCATACAGGCCATCAAGAGCAAATGTTACAGTAGGATCTGATCTTGTGTATTGTGCTTCACTGTCACTAGGCCCCTAATGCTATTACTTCCTGTGCCATCTCTGTGGACTGCAATGGGATTATCAGTACTGGAATGTGTCTTGCTCTATATCTACAAAAGAAGAACCCTAAGGTAGGATTAGTGAGGAGATCTCTCAGTTTATGAATATTACAGGAGCTTCAAATATCAGAAGTGGTCATACAGGGGCACAGCATTGTATCCCTTGATGGGAACACTATGTGACCCAGTGGCATGCATGTGTAAATACCATGGTGGCAGGGCTTACTGCACAGGTGAGACTGTCCACATGTCTCTCTGCAGCAGTGTACCTTGCATACATTTAGTTGGGACACTGCTGAAGATTCTATTACTCATGGAATTATGCACAGCATGTGTCTCACTATGCATGCATGTATACTGGATGCTGTTTACATTACACTGTGGCCTAGTATGCCATATCAGCTGAAGCCCATATGCAACATTTCACACAGAATTTGTGCAGCAAAATTGGTATTGATTGGTACATGTTATATATAACCATATTTGTGATAGTTAACAAGGTGCTATATTTATCTTTCTTGCAAGTCATGTCAGGCCATAAATGGAATTTTTTCTTTATTGATGAAAAAAATTAAGTGCTGCCAATTGCCCTACATGGTGATGGCCCATCTGGTGCACACCTCATGGGTATGGGAGACTGTTGTTGGGTTGAGGTCATGGTGGTGACTGACTTCTCTTGGGGGGAGTGGAATTAAGTAACTGAGAGAAGGTGTTATATGAATGATATTTAGCACAGGTAACTGAGACTAGGTGTCATATGACTAAGAACAAGGCAAAATACACAGTGCAGGAGATCTACCTGCAGGAAAACTATGTAAGGGTCAGTTCATATGGGGATCATAGCTCATTAGTCTTGTTATTGAGGTTTCTGTCACATTTTCATCAGGGACCATGTTCCCCCATATTGTGCAGGTATGTATGTATTTGGCATACCTGATGACACCTCTACTATGTTTGTTTAACCTTCTGAGCAGACACATATGCACCTACACTCATAGATACCATATCAGCAGTGTAAGGGTTCCTCTAGGATTGCCATTAAATATGGTGGCAGGTACAGGATCAGTTTGCTGTAGTGTTATGTGTAATGTGTGTGTGTGTGTGTGTGTGTGTGTGTGTGTGTGTGTGTGTGTGTGTGTGTGTGTGTGTGTGTGTGTGTGTGTGTGTGTGTGTGTGTGTGTTTAAATGAATGCATTTGCAAACAGTTGTAGTGTAGATGACAATACCAGACAGTAATATGGACTGCAATACAGATCTATATGTAGGCTGGGGAAAAGGGGGTGACTGCCCCAGGTGCAAGCTTTTAGGGGTGAAACTGGTATGTGCCAATGAGGTTGGACTGGAGGACCTGATATTGTAATTGTATTTGTGGTAAAACTCACTGCATGCTATTAATTGTAACAAGGTGTTTGCTACAGTTATAGAAGTACAGCAGACTTTTTTGGTCTTTAGCTTTCAGAAGACTTTTTTTTTTTTTTTGCTCCTGAACCAAGCTAGCCACAGTACTGCTGTAATTTGCAACTTCAGTGCCTTTGCAATCCACAGAACTAAGTGTCATCCTAGAGAGGTCCACTGTGGTTGTTGTTGTAAAACGTGTTGCTAAACTATAGGATGTGTGCATGAAGACAGTGCTGCTGATAATGCCATTGTATGCGGTATCACCAAGAGTCAGGATATGGGTCTGGATGATCGAATAAATGTGTCAGTTATGCACCTCAAGGCCCCTCCATACATATATTTGTGGTGCCAGGCATACAGGTGTGGAAAGGGCAGTCTGATAGACCAATATGAAGGCACAACAAAAATGATAGTCTAGAACCTAGTTCTGTGGATCATGATCATTCAGAAATAAATGATAAGAGCTCTGCAGAATCACCATACCAGCATTACTGTTGTTTGCCTCAGTGCAATAGGCCTGTGAAGTTGCAGTCAGCACTGCTGCTGTCAGTGTTGCTATAGGCAGTGTACAGCAGGAGGAAGTCGCCTCATAGTTTTGTATGGCAGCAACACTGTAGAGCTTTGACAACAAGCTGGCGTGGGTGCTTCCTATTGTCCATTAGTGTTAAAAATGTCATCCTTCATACCTTATGCAACTACAGCTGACTGTCATTCAGCAGCTGTAACAGCAGAGTACCAACACTTTACAGGTGTGCCTGGAGGACAGAGAACTTACAAATGCTGTAAATAAATTGGCACAGTTAACAGCACTGATGCCAATACAGTAGTTTTCATTTTGTACTCTGCTGTGACATGTCCATAAATAAACATCATGTGGGTCAGCACTTGTGGCAACTCACCTCCTCAGGTGCACATGTATGCCCTAGATATATAGCTGATTATCTGCTGTGAGTTCACCATCTTCAAACAGCCTTTCAGTTGTTACTGGGGATGTGATTCCATCAAGGATTTTGTTGTGTGGCAGCCATATATCATCTTCACTTTGCAGAGTATATTCTGTGGTAGTCACTTTAGTGGTTTAACTGTGATGTAGCTTGATGCTGTGAGTGCCCTCCAGACACGTACCACTGCAGCACACCACGACATGGAGGCATGGCAGTAAATGGATGTGTATGTTCCACATTTGACCATGCTCCTCTGGCTGGCATCTGCTTTTAATGATGATGATAAGTTGGAAGTTCTGATTCCTGGCACATTTGCATGTGCATGCATAGGGCTTGTGTCCGGTCCACCATAGTCACTCAGTATTACATATCACACCTTCATAGCTGTACCTAGGTACTCAGTAGGTGCTTAACTTAGGTAACACAATACTAAAACAGCATAGGTCACATTTGCTGGGCACATATCAGCTGGTATAGATGATCAGAGTGTCTAGGTGGTGGTATGTCTATTTCATATTTCTAGACATTTCCTCTATATTGTGGTCCTAGTGGTTGTGGCGTGGTTGCCAGTGTTTGCAAAATCATACTGTGGAGTATGAAGCAGGCAACAAAGATGCAGCACAACTCATTGGATATATCTTGCAGTGTACCACCCACCTCATCTAGGCATCTGAATGTCATATTTGCATCTATAAATACATGCTCTATGGTTTTGTGTATCCAGAGGTGGGCTGTATTGTAGGCATCCTCTGGCAATAGCTATCCCAAATCAGAACCACAGTTACATGGGGTCCCCACATTCCTCATAACGAATCCATGTGGTATATATCTCTAGTTTCTTAGGCAGAATACAAGGTTTGTGAATGTTATCGCTGTGCACTGGGGCTGCCAATATGATTTTTGGTGCATAAATCACATGGAACAAGAGGAAAAAAAAAACTGTCATATACAAAATGACAAAACTGTTACAAACTTCAATGTATGTTTCACACATGGCTTCATAAGGTTTGTACCACGAGTAAAAAAAGTATTTAAATAAAATCTAACTAAATGCAACTTTAAGCAAAACAAACAAAGCATATGAATATAGTGTAATGTAACAACACATAATGTAACATAAAAGATTTGTGTTTTTACTAGTTACTTTTGAATATAACAATGTTTTTAATTTATCTTGTAGTGTGCATTTGAAATACATTTTCTACAGGAAAATTTCTTTAGGGCTATACCACAAGTGAAATAGCCTTTAAACAAGCAAACAAATCACAAGATGTGAATATAATGGAATGTGAATTGTAATGAAACAAAGAATGCTGTTAATGGTTATTTTTTTTGTGTATGACGATGCTAGCTTATATTATAGTAAGCAATTTTAATGCATTTTATATGGTAAAGACAATAAAGGTATTGTCACAAAAGGGGAGCTGAATATATTTGTGATATCAGGAAAAGGAACAAAACAAGTGCTCTAGCAAAGCATGTTTACAGCAACAAGGGCAAACAAGATTTTATATTTCATAAAGATTTTGCAACAGTGGTAAAACTGGTGATTGTTCTTATAAATTAATGTGTCAAGAGATTGTCAGACTATAATTTATGTGCTTGAGTTCCCAGGACTGCATGAGAGATTCTCAGTAGTGTCCCCTATTAAAACACACCAATACATTTGTTTAATTATTTACATTCACATGTCTTGAACTGGTATGCCTGAGTTGAATCCAGCTAGATTGTATTTAAAGACCATATTTTGCTTGTGATATGTCTAGCGAAGCACTTATGTGTGAAATGCGTGTTGATTGAAGTTCAGCTCTAGAAAGAAGATCTCTTCAATATTTTAACTTTTAGTAGCGTGTTGTCTACCTTTTGGTAAAACAACTCCCATGTTTTACCCATGGGACAGAGAAATCTTCTCCTGGAATATTTTCATTAAGAAGAAGAAATAGATTTCTTATTTGATATCTTGTGGAGCTTATTATAGCCGTATATGTTTAGGACTGGGATTTCTCCCCCTAAAGCCAGTGTACTCATGTGTGTGATGGAGAATGTGACAAAGAAGTATGTGCCTGAATGTGGTCCTCTTTCTCATTAGCTGTTTTGAAACTGTTTAATAGTAACTGTCTCACCTGCGCCCCAGTCACCCACCTAACTAAATATACCAACTCTGAGATCGCACTACTACAGGGTAAGGGGCAAAATTCGACAGGATGGCCAAGCGTTTACTTACCTGGAGTGGTGAATCAGTGTTACGGGATGTCAGTGTTCTCGTGCTGTTGGCCTTTTCGTCTTGGTTATCTAATTTCGGGTAAGTGGTATTTCGTTCTACAGAAGTAGACCCATATATATATATATATATATATATATATATATATATATATATATATATATATATATATATAAATATATATGTATGTGTGTTTCAGTGGTATTCTTAATAAATACTGTTGAAATTATTTTGCATCTAGCATATTGATATTATGGTTGGGTGCAGGCCATGGCTGTCAGCTGTAGGCTTGCTTGATTGTACTGTCTGCAGTTTGCATTCACCCATAAATGACTGTTTTCACTACATGGTACAACTTCCTTGGACTGTGTTGCTGCTTTCATGTACCTGTTAGTGGCACCTGTGTTTCATTAGCATCCATCACACATTCAGTGGTGTATAGCTCTGTACTAACAATGTTACTAATATATGTGTATTGCATTTCTGTATGGGATGGGATGGGATTTTATCTGCACAATGGCCATCACATTGCACACAGAGTTTATGAATACCAAACATTGTCAGCCTTGTGATTATTCATTACATTTATTTAATATATTGACTGATATACCCCTTTGCAAAATAATAAAATAATATATTGGCATTTAATCACTTTTATTTTTGTTTCAATATACAAGTACAAAAATATTATACTGTAAATGTATATAAAAGATTACAAATTTTTAAAAATTACTTAACTTATTTTTAAAAACTAACCACAGAACATCCTACGTAAACCATATATATCAATATGTTTAGCTTAAAAATCCCCAAAAATGCTATTACTGTAAACCAATTACATCACCAATAGATGGCTCTATTGCCCTATCAAAAAGGCAATTTACTTTTTTTTTTTCTATGATGACTCCCAGCTGTTTTTTAATGTCTTTGTTTTGCATCCTGTTAAATTTGCTCTGTGGATCTAATGAATCTAGGACTCTATTTTTATTTATTCTATATAAGAGGTCTTAGCCTGATAGACTGTTAAGTAAACTGTTTCTTCAGAAATGCAGCTAATAAATCCTGTAATCCTGTACATTCGCTTATCATGTAAATTCATTGCTTTAGCTTTTAAACGTACTGACAGACCTTACTGAGCCATAAGGAAAGTAATTGTTTTTGTACGCACTCCTATAGCAGTCTACACAGAACACTTCACAGAAGTAGGCACTAAACAGTGTTATATGATTGTTGGTGTCGGTATCAACAGAATTATAAGAGTTGAGGACAAGGTGCCCGTGGTTGTGACTAAGCTTCAGGACAAAGACAAAGGAGCTGAGGCTTCGAAACACCTGAAACATTGATATGGTCAGATAGGGGAGGAAAAATTATCTTAAAATAAAGAAAACAGTGTGGATCAACAGGCAGACTGGGGGACAGATGCAGTGATAAGCAAACTTCAACAAGATTAATGTTGTTCTTCTTCTTTCAGCTTTTCCCGGTTAGGGGTTGCCACAGTGAGACTCCAGTCCACTAATGATTGGCAGAAAATTTTTACTGTGCCGAGGTGTCAGCCCGACGCCCAACCTTCAACGAAGGCAAGCCCTACGCATGTCTTTCGAATTCCACTCGACCGCGGGGAGGACATGCAGACTCCACACAGAAGGTGCTCCAGCTGAGAATCGAACTAATAAAAAGATTAAAATGGGAATCTTGAAAGAAAAAAGTTAAAGAAGAACAAAAAGTATATTGATAGAAAAGCATTTCAAGCTTCTAGGTTTTCGATGTTCCTAGCTTGATCTTGTGTGGCTTGCTGCTTTGAACATTTGGCCTTCTAATAGGAACTTTTCTGGATTTCTATAATTGCATCAGTCAAACAAATGATTGACTTATAAGACATGAAGCCCAAAAGGTCGAAACACAAAACAATGAAAAAAACTCAAAAAAAAAAAAAAAACTTTAAACAATATTTATGAAGGGGCAAACACCTCTGCACCCTATATCCCCTGATAATTATACATATCAATTACAGGATCATATTACAGTAGAGAAAGGGCTAAAGCAAACTCCCTGATTTATGGCAATCTCAGATTCCAAGTTACGGGCATTTGTCAAAATTCCGAGATTTTGACTAAACATGCCAGCAGTACATGCATTTGACATTCTGAACAGTTGACACAATGAGTGCCTCCCATTTGTGTATATGCATAATCTGAGACTGCACAACTAAGAGAAGGGGAAGCAAGTAAGAAAAGCACAACATTCACTTTTTCATTCTTCCCCAGATTTCGCTGCAATGACAGGACTCGAGTCATTTTTCAGGTTCAAAATTTCTAAGGATTGATCAACTATCCAGATCCAAACAGTAGTGCTCCCATCTCAGCATACCTGTTAATTGGGAGAATGAGTGGTGAGTGGGAGTGGGGAGGCTTGACAGTCACAGGAAGGTCAACGGCTGAAAAAGGGAATACAACAAAAAAGGTGTTTCATCTAAAGTTTATTGAGTCAGGAAGACATGCTTTAACAAGCTTCAGCTAAGATGTCATCAGCAAAAGAAGTACCAGTTCACCCCTTCTGCAGATCACTGGTATGTCCACAGCAGAAAAAAGTTGAATCTATTAGATAGAATGCAGAGGAAAACTAACATGATTATTATGGGGATGGAGATAAGGACATTAATATAGATTAGACAAGATGGACATGAGGAAAAAAAGGTAAACAAGGAAAAGGGGAAAAAAATTCATCCAGGTCAACAAACGGCAGTGTACAAAGCGAAAAAGGAAGGATGGTAGTAACGGTGGTAACCTCCTGAAACACAGCAAATGGATTACAAGTAAACATGGACAGGAATAGGATCCAGTAAAAAAGGCTGTCAGAATAGGTGATAAAGAGCAAATCAGCTGAGGTATTTAAAAGAAAAAGAACAGATGGAATAAAAAGAGGTCAGAAAAGCACCTACCACTGTTAGGCAAATTAGGCAGAACAGATGTTTTCTTATGCCATCATTTTTATATATGTATAAATGTTCCAATAATCTGCTGAATCTGACAGACATGCAGCATCCTGGAAGCAGATGGACAGATTTTTATACTTTCCAAAGTGTTAATTTTGCATGTGATTAGTGACTCTGAAAATGAATTCATTCAGGCAACTGTGCTCTAATTTTTTTTCTGTGAGTTTGGAGATGTAGAATTCCAAAATCAAAAATATCAAATAAATGCACAACTTTTTTATTATATTCAAATACTGCCAAGGAAACCTTCCCATATGTGCAAATTGATATGCATCTTTTATGTCATCAACCACTTGCCTGTACACAGATCTTTTGGCTGAAGTGGCAAGTAAATAACCAAGCAATGGTTAAATAGCTGCATGTTTCATTCCATTCATTCATTCACACAATACTTTTCCTCAACTGCTTACGTATTGAAAGAGTGCAGAATATATATATATATATATATATATATATATATATATATATATATATATATATATAAATGTACATATGTATCTGTATGTGTATATTTAAAGAAAGAGACAAAGTGATAAAATAATCTCATTTATAAATGCATTCTGGGAAATATAGTGGGGCACACAGAGGATCAGACAATCAAAACTAAAATTAAACCAATCTTTTCATGGCTCCTGTGATTAGATTACAGTTCATACAACAATGCTCAGATGATGTCACCTGAATGTTTAGGAAGCTCTTAAAGTTTATCTGTATAATAACATATATTTAATTTTACTTAAAGCTGAACACCACACCTCTCTCATTATTTTTAGTGTAAAAGTAACTTTATGCACACATATTTCTATACTTGTGCATTCCCTCTGGACCTGGTTATGGAAAAAACCTCCATGTTTAAATCATCCATGCTCCAGGCTGAACAAGTACAATGAAGGGAAGCATGAATGAGTAACACAGTGGTTAAAGTACAAAACAATCAGACTGTTGGAGAGGGTCCCAGCAGGCAAAGTTACAATCAGGCAAAGAAGAGTGAAATAAAGCAACAGCCGCACAGAACACCACAGAGATATTTCAAAAGACACACTTCACATACAATACCAACAAGCTTTCACAAAAACGCTTCATCAAATGTTTACTTCATAGTAAATGTTGCTGTTTAAATACACTCTCTGCAGGTTTTTTTACATTACATCTACTTTTAAGTACATCTATTGTTATGGTAAGTTTACTTAGTTGTACTATGTTCACTATATTGATCACTACTGCAGCAGACTTAGCTTTCTATATTTGGGAGGTGGAAGGAGAAGGGTCTAGGAGCCCCCAGAGAATGGTCTTAGAAAACCCTAATCTAGACCTAGAAAAGGAATCAAGCTTGTAGTACTTTGTAAATAGATATAAAGAGGACCAAGTTGCTGCTTTTAGAATACTTACAGAGTCCAACCTTTTTCAAAAAGCCATAGAAGAAGCCAAGGCCCTGGTAGAGTGGGCCTTGATCCTGCCTGGAATACTTTTGTTGTGATGAGAATAACAAAAAGTAAAAGCCTGAGACAACCTTTGGAAATTGCTTGCTTTGAAACAGGTTGTCCTTTCTTCTTACCTTCAGAAGAAATGAGCAGCTAATCAGAGGATCTAAAAATTTTGTTCTGTCAGAAAAGTTACCTGAGTTGTTCGTGAACATCCACTGTATGGAGTATCCTTTCTCCCTCATTTTTCTCAGGAAAGAAAGCAGGGAGATGGATAGTCTGGCTTAAAGAAAACTTGGATCTCATTTTAGGCATAAAAGAAGGATTCGTTCTCAAAGAAACCCTGTCTGTGTGGGAAATGAGATATGTTCGATTCACCATAAGAGCTTGTAACTCAGATGCTCTTCTTGAAGAGGTCAGAGCAATTGGTAAACAGCTTTCCATGTTAAGAACCTCAAGTCAGCCAGGTTAGCTGGCTCAAATGGAACAAGCATTAGCTTCTCTAACACAAAATTAAGATCGCAAGGAGTCCAAGGTTTTCTTTGAAGTCTGTTATGCAAAACCCATTTTCAAAAACATTTTGACATGAGAATGCATTGAAAGAGGATGATCTATGAGCAGACATGCTGAAATGCTAATAAATAAACCTTGATGGAGGAGTAAGAAAGGCTAAAGAATAATAACTCACACAAGCATTGTAAAACCAGAAAAACACTAGCTCTGAATGGGGTCTGTTTATGCTGTTGGCACTAACTAGAAAACTGTTTCAATTTGCTAATATATGATTTTCTAATATCAGACATTCTTGTCTCCATTAGCACCTGCTGCACATCCTCTGCAAACAGGTGCCTAAAGGGACTTAAGACCTAATTATCCAGGCAGTCAGTTAAACACAATTGGGTCAGTGTGTATCAATCACCCCACTTTTATATAAGAAGAGCCAGTCTGTGAGAAAGCTTGTGGTAACTGCCCCTAGCCATTTCCAAATTAAGAGAGAACCATTGTTGCCTGGGCCAGAAGAGGGTCACCACAATGATTTTGGGAAACTCCATCTGAATCTTCAGACGTACCTGGATACCAGAGGAAATTGTAGAAAAGCATACAGGAACATTCCCTGTCCAAGTTAACTTACAGGCCTTTTTGCATGGAGTCCCGGAGAAGGATTTTGCCAGCTGATTGTTCAGAGAGGTGGCAAAGAAGTCTACATGAGGAAGCCCCCCCCCCAGATAGATCGATCGTGGAAGACCCACCTGATCTATTTTCCATTTGTGAGTGTCTGCCTTTGTCCTGCTCAGCTTGTCTGCCACATACATTTGCTCTGACAGGATGTAGGATGCCTGTAGAGTGACTGTATTGTGAAGCTATATCTCAAGCTAACACGGCCAATCTGCAAACAGGATAAGACCTGCCCCCCCCCCCACTTTTTGATGTACCACATGACAGTGTTATTGCCTGTAACAACTTGAAGAGGTCTGTGGAATCAAAGATGATTCAAGGGGATGAGTAGCTTGATCAGAGCAAGCATCTCCTTTACATTTATGTGCTTGCATCTGTCTTGCACTTTTATCCCTCCTGAAAGTGATCCACAGGCAAAGTCTGTGGTGTCTGACGGGGTCACCTTTCAAATCCCCAAATACTGAAACATTGAATTTTAGTATTTCGGGACCAGAATCCAGGAAGTGCACATGATCTCATTATCAGAATATTGAAAGTCAGTACACTGAAACTTCAAAATATCGAATTTTCAGTATGCTAATTTTTTTACATCCCTCCACTGCTTGCAAAACCAGCTAGTGCTTAAGTGTAACTGATACTGTAATAGAACATGCTAATTAGACAACAAGTGATATGCAGCGCAAACAGTGATAAGTGCCATCTACGGGACATATTCCATTACCATTTGCCTCACATATGTAGGAATTCCATACTGGAATATGACTCATAGTTGTTAAGGATAGCCTCAAACTGGCCATGTCTCTTAAGTAGTCTTCTCCTTTTTGGTGATGGCGGACATCCCACTAGCCATACATGACCTCCATTCGTCCACCCTACCGTGTTCTCTCACAAGAGTACAAGTCAGAACAGAGAGATCCATTGCCTTGGCACCCAACAGACATTTCAACCTGCAGTGCCAGGCTTCCAACAAGTTCTGGGTTCAAGGGAGAAATGAGGCATTGAGTTCACAGACATTCCAGAATGTACTAGGGAACAAGGGGGGAAATCTGCAGAAGGACATGGTTCATGTGGAGAATTTCTGAACTCTGCCCAGCACATACCAATCTGAAAAATATTTAATATGTCCCCTGTCCTCTATAGGAAATATCTCCCATAGTGATTGGAAAGCAGTAACACCTCCTATTCTGGCAGAAAAGCAAGCGCAACTAAGCACTTCACTGATAACTGAAATGACATGTTAGCATTATATAGGGACACTAACCCTAACTGCTGCACTTTCCTCCAAGTATACTTCCAAAGTGAAACAAACAGCTCTTGGACTCCACTCTGTTTATGTTTGCCTTAATACTCTTAACTGCGACTATCTCAAAATCGCACAGGATGTATTTCAATGATGTCTCAAACCACTGTTCAGCTAAAATATGAAATACGCAGTGCCACATACAATTATATGCTTTCAGGGACTTTTTCATCATTAAACAATACAGCAGAGGCACTGACTTACTATACCCTCCGTACTTCATGAGACCGTGAATGCTGTACAATTGAGGGGCAAATAAGTCCTTCATAAAAAGGTAAAATCCATGAGCCAGATTGTGGCTCTACTGAGATCATAGAGGTTGTTTATTCTGGTAAATACTATAACAGTATTATCAGTTCCATCGTCTACCACCTGTTTCTCTAGAAATACACGTTTTTTTATAGGATAATCATTTGCATTTAAGGTTTGTAAGGTTACACTGGGAATTGCCTTAAGCCTGCTGTCCTTTCAACACACTTTTCCTACCTGTTGGAGTAATACCTTCCTAGATAGTAAACTGGACAGGAAATCCATGGAGGTGGATGTTGAGGCATGTATCCCAGGAATACTTCAGCCCTGTGTTTTTACTCACCGCAGAGATTGTATCTCTCTATTTCAGCTGGATGACCTGCATGACTGTGTGAGACCGACTTCACAAACTGTTCACCGGCAGGTATAGTGACGGTTATAGCCCTACCTTTACCTTTCATGGATGCTTTCCATTTGCAACACCAGTATTTCCTCAGGTGCATGGTCCATTCGAGGTGGAACATGTATTCTTCCATTATTAGTACTTCCTTATGTTTTTGTGATACTGTTGTTTTGTATTTGGTTCCTTGATCTTTCAGTAGGGGAAATGTTACATTAGCCATATTTGAGTTTGTACAATGTACAGCCACTTAAAGAGATACAGACCTATTTATTGTGTAACGGCCTGGGTTTTAGCTGTATGTGATATTGTGTGGTTCAGTATAGAGGAGTTTTGATAATGTGCACTTCTGGGATTCTAGTCTTGAAATACTGAAATTCGATATTTCAGTATTTTAAGATTTGAAAGTGGACCCGTCTGAGGTAACTGACTGCTTTGACATAGGAGGAGAAGGGAAGACCAGGATTTAGGGAAATTTGCTGTCTCCGCCAAGTGATTTCTCTTCTTACAACCCCCAGAACTGGGACTTGAAAAGATAATGGGTGTTGACCCTGTGACCAAGGAGACTTCAAATCCCACTGTATCTTTCTCATGTGTAGTCTTGCCAGAGGTATCATGAAAATCATAGATCCCATGAGACCCAAAAATCTTGAGGAATTCCTTTGCAATGACCAAAGTTTGAGTGGAAAACTCCTGAAATACATCTAAATATAGATATATATTTTTAGTGTGGAAGAAAAGCTCTTTGTACTAAATTGTGTAGTAGATACCTCAGGAACATAATCATGTGTGATGGAGTCAAAAAAGACTTTTCAATGTTCTCTTGGACTCTGAAATTGTGTACGAGATTCTTGACACTTTAAAAGACTCTGCAAAGATAAGCATGTCATCTAAATATGGATACCCTGTAGCCTCCAGTGAGCCATAATTGGAGCTAGACACTTTGTGAACAATCTTGGTGTAGTGTAGTTCAAAGTGTAAGGCAGAGAACTGATAATGTGATCCAGACACACACAAAACCTTAAGAAATGCCTGAAGTCTGGATGAGTAGGAATGTGATGATGAGTATCTTTTAAACATAACATTACCAGGAATTCTAAATGAGGAAGAAGAGGTTACAGGTTGTGAAGTGACAGCATTTTGAATTTGTACATTATAGCAAATTGGTTTAGGAAGCAAAAATCCAGAACTGGTCTCCAGGCATTTTCACTGTTTGACACGAAAAACATTCTTAAATAAAAACCTTTCCCAATCTGGGAATGAAGAAATAGCTCTATATCACTTCCCGAGACAACATGTGTTGAATGATAGGAGGAAATGGAAGAGTCTGATCTGGAGGATGAGGAATTACCACCTGGAAATGAAGAATTTCCCCCCACTGTCATCTGTAACCTTAATGAAAGATATTCAGAACCCATTTGTCTGAAACTATCTGTTTCCAAGACAGACATAGAGATTCAGACTTTCTGGAAGGGGAAAGGGACTGCCATGGTGGTAGCATTGGTGGTGCTGGGGGGGGGGGGGCAAGGTCCCTTAAAAAGTCATTCTGACTTGTTGGACTGTCCTTGCTTTTGGAGACTGTATTCTTTGTGGAACCCCCTTGCCATTTCTTCTTAATCATCTGTTTACCAGGATTTTGCTGAGACTATATATTTTGTTTGTTGTCAAAATTGCATGTAGGGTTAGGGAATCCCTTAGAAATTTTGGAAAAGGAGAGCTGAAAAATCTTAGAGACTCCCTGTGTCAACTGTATCCCTCTCATCCCACTTAACCTATACAGCAGAGGGACCAAAAACTAAATCTCTATCCAAAGCAGAATTTAAAATCTTATTTTTCACATCATCATGGAGGCTCTGAGAATGTAGCCATGCAAAACTCACTTGTTTAATCTGGGCATTATCCAACGATCATAGCCCTTGAAGAAGTATCAACGGAGTCATACACATGCCTTAAACAATGAATTGCGACCAGTACAATGGAGGAAATTAAACTATTTAAAGTAGACTTTCCTCACAAGGAGGAAGTGCAAATAAAACATTCCACATACTTTTACAGTTAGTCAAAGTAAATACATTTTAGCATATAAGCCTGACAATGCATAATTCTGAAAATAAAAGATATAGAAGCATGCATTTTCCCCCATATTTATCAATTTGCTTCCCATCATTTTCATAAAGTTAGGATTGGAATTAATAAAATGTTTGGCAGGAGTAGGATTAACTAAAGCTATAGCTGCTGGGTCAGGTCTGTGATGAGTGTATAAAGGCTTAATAGATTGAGAACATTATTGAAACTATCTGCCTTTTTAGGGGCAGTAGGCTGACTGTCATGAAAATTGTAGACAGTGACTCATACATCCTCCAAAGCTGACAGGACTGGAGGAATTGGTGATGGTTCTGGAAATTCCATCTGTAACAGCTCATAGTATTTTCTGACGGACTGAGAAACCTGCGTTCTCCCACTGAAAACACTTGCACATTCCATAAATAGTCTCAGAGAAACAGAAATTCCCACAGGGAGCATCAGTTACTGTCTCTCCTCTGAGTCTGAATAAAAAAATCTGAGGAGAAAATCCTGCATCTGTCTATCTTCCTGTATAGATCCAGAAGGATGTGGCTAACCCTCAGTCCATAGTTGCTGTAGGTGCTACATACACCAGAGGGCTGTGAGTAAAAGATGAGTGGTCTGAGTTATCCCATCTTTTGCAAAGGCAAATTGTTAGCCTGCTGTGGCGGTAAAGGCTGTTTGCTTAAATCTTTCTTTTTCTACTTGAAAGAAGGACTGATCTTGGGACCGGTAGTTTGCTCCATGGTCAGGCCGAAGATGGTGCCTTTTTCCAAGGTAAAACAAGTAGCAAAAGCCTGTAAAAAGTTAAAGTTATTAAAAGTCACCTTTTCCCACAAGTATGCAGTAAAAAGTACTTTAATACACTTTGCCAGCATTTGAGCACATGGAAGGTGCCCTGAAGCTTTGGGAGCTGGCTGGCTGTTATATCCTTAGTAGGATATAATCCATATAGCTAAGGCTATTGCAACAGTGATCAACATGGTGGGCATCATACTTTATTCACATAACACCTACATGGAATGCCACTAGATCATGTTAATATTTTCCAATGTAGGGGACCATAGTGACCTCATGATATCGGAGAGATGACTACTTGTCACTCTATCCTTGCCCAACCTCACGAGCATGGAGTCTGTGTACATAAAAATGGCATCACCAATTACTAGGGCATTTGTATTTGTATTCCCTGAATTAGTGGCAGCATGAAGTTTGCAGTCTATAGACAGTTGACATGTTGATATCTGAGAGGGTGGTGGCAGGGTTATACTACTTCAATGATGAGATTTAGCCTTCTTAGTTGTAAGAGGCTTAGGATTTCACATTTTGACAGCCGCTATGTTGGCTTGGTGGGTTACTGACAAATTGTGGGTGGTGCAGTGTGGTGCTCACAGGAGACGCTGTACCATCTCTTATTACTCAAATTTCATGTAGTTGTTTTTTTTTTTTTTTACATAAACAATATGTTACCCATTATGAAATCCACTCTGCACAATGCAAATACTGCATTTAATTCATCAGGGTTATCAGAAGTAAGTCACGTGAAAAGTACATAAACATTTCTGAACAATAAGCATTTCAATTATGTGTGTGCAAGAGAGACACTTTGCTTTCCGGAGAAATCTAGCAGGGTATTGAATAATGGTTCATGAGAGCTATGAGAATATAAATGTTTGGAAGAGAAACATGATCAGTGATCATATGTGCAAACAGAAAGACATAGCACTATTGTGTAACAGAACTATTAATAGATACATTCAGACATCAGCCCAAATATGTGTTTAAAATTATTTGATGTACTTAAAACTGTAGAACAGGATCTACTTTAAATGTGATTCACAGCAGATAAGAACAAGATAAACAGGAAGACTGTTTTGTGGGTATGGAAATAAAAGGAACAACAAGCAGCCTTATAAATTCAAACTGAGAGAAGTTGGTTGGTATTCAAATAGCAGTTATATTTAATTCTGCTTTTCTATTTTATGGTCTTCAGTGTTCCAGTAAGTAACATTCCATCTGGAGTTTTCTGTAATAGGGTTTGGGTTCCACTACTTTCTCCTAGGTCAAAAGGTATGACAAAGAGTGTTGAATTTTATAGCCTTGTAGTCTCATTCAGGAATGAAGTGTCCTTTGAGCTTCTCTTTCAAGACATGTTACATTTATTCCAGAAGCCTTTTCCATTTAAAAAGATAATAGTATTTAATTGGTAAGAGTCATTTCAGCTAAACCTTCTTTGTCAAAATTTTCCACTGATTTTATTATGACCTACATTCTAATCAGTATAATTAATGGGTGCTCTGCCATTAACAAAATTATGTGTTTAATTTTAATATCTGTAATTCTTCTCTATAAACACAATTCTGTACTTCATAGTTTAATAATTTGTTGTTCCTCTTAAAAGTGAAAAATTAAAATCCATGCGATGCAGCCTTCACTACCAAATATTCACAAAACGAAATTTTCTGGCATACACCACTTAATTTTGTGTTAAGGTATTGCAAAAGAGGGAAAAATAAAACTAATGCAAAACACCTTTTACTGAAAACTTGCACAATATGTTTTCTTCATATCAAGCAAGCCACATCAGACTTCTAAAGTAATGCAAGTAAAGATAACATCTTCCTGTTTCACTTCAAACTTATTTGGAGAAAAAAGTATGCAGTTTCTGAACAGGGAAACAAAGCCGCATGGCAGTCTGTAAGTAAAGTGCCTTTTGAAAACAAATTTACTTTATGCTGTGGTTTGCTCTCAAAATTCTACTTTTCTCAAGTGCATCCTACCTGTTTTTATATAAACTAAAGGAAATGTGCATACATGTTAAAGATTTTAATACCCCTTTACAGGAAATAATCTAATAACACTGAACTGTACGGCAGGGTGCTTAATGAATTACAACATCATTCAGGGAAGAAAAACTCCATATTATTTTTCTCTATACACTATATGAAATCCATACACACAAAAACATGAATGTGATGATTGGATGAGAGAAAGGAAATTCACCCCAGGGATCACGTCAGTCGCCCTGCTAGACAGGGGTCCAGGGAAGTAAATAGTGTGGGAAGAAATAGCCAGGGAATTGTTATGGCTAGGCTTGTATAGGCCCTAGGGCTGATAGCCTAGTACCAACCTATGAACCTATGAACCTATGCTGCATTACACACATGCACTCACACTCACGCACACACACACACACACACACACACACACACACACACACATATATATATATATATATATATATATGTTTGTAATGGATAATATAAACTGGTAGCAATACAAACCATTTTCTGTTAGAAGTATTGGGTGTGTGGATCGTTCATTATATCTACTGTGATTTGCTAGATTATTTTGTTAAGGATTTGCTTCCCTACTTTTTGGTATTTGAGATGGAAGTGCACATGCCAATTTATGCAGTATCTTATTTCTTTCTATTGCTGTCTTTTACTGCAACGCCTTTTGTTCTATTTTTTTTCTTCTTTCTTCATGTTTGTATGACAGTGGAGTTAATATATACACGTTTGCCCACCCGTACATGGAAGGCACATGGGGTTCATTGCAATTTTTTGGACATAATAGGTCAAGTGGCAAGTTGATCAAAGATAGCATTCCAACTTTTGTTTGTAATAAAAGTTTCAGGATTGGGCTTTACTATGAATGTGAGTGTTTGCTGATTAGGGTTATAGTAATGCCTAGAGTAGGGAATAGATGTTTTAGAAATGTGTGTACATGTTGGCATTGAGACTGAGTGTCTGTGTGTGAGTGTTTGTAAGTCAGAGTTACACTAATGGCTAGGAAATGGAATAGATGTTCTTGATCTGTGTGTGTGTGTGTGTGTGTGTGTGTGTGTGTGTGTGTGTGTGTGCGTGTGTGTGTGTGTGTGTGAGTGTGTGTGTGTGTGTGTGTGTGTGTGTGTGTGTGTGTGTGTGTGTGTGTGTGTGTGTGTGTGTGTGTGTGTGTGTGTGTGTGTGTGTGTGCGCGCATCTCTGTATGTGGAGTCTTTTGTTTTGTTTAGTGGTAGTGTTAGAAAAAGAGCATTTAGCATCTTTAAGGTGCATGGTTGGCATTAGGGGCAGGGATATGGTAAGGGTGAGGTGGGTAAGGTGGAACAGATGGATGGGTAGTTGTGTTCATCAGAATGATTGTACTGGTTTAACAGTTAATCATTCTAGCTGGCTGAGGAAAGTGTCATGGGCAGCTGGAGAGACAGAGTGGTACTATAGCTGGCAATGACATGGTAAATAGCTTTATATGCTCACAGGCTTCTAGGCTCATAGGTAAGTACTAGGCTAGCTGCCCTTGTGGGCCATTTTAAGCCGAGCCAATTTCCATTTCTGTGCTCAAATTAACATATCCCATTTGGGTAGACATTGGCCTTACCCATACCATAGTCAATAGTTATATATTACCCAGAATGAGTATAACTGGGATAATACCATAGATGATTTGAGGGGACCCATGCATGGGCTAAATTTAGGAACTGCATCTGTCCACTAATAGTGCAGGGGGCAGTCCTGGGGTAAATATTCTGTTTCCCATCCACAGATACAAGTCGCACTTGAATATGGACAGGGATGAACTCTGTTTTATGTGGATCAGCTGTATCCTCTCAAGAGACGTACCTGTCCCTCCAAACCATTCTGTTGATGTTGCAGAAGAGGTTTAGATCCCCAGATCGACTATTTCAGATGCCATTTGACTGAATGACGTACCACAAATCCATTGGTACTGGGTCTGAGGATGCACTGTGTGCAGACACAGGTCACCTCTTAGCAGTTTATAGGATAGTGACAGGGCTTTGAGTCAGTCCATGTAGGACATGTTGTTTAGGCCTTGTATCCTTTTAGTAAGGTATCTGTGTTGGCGTTCCAGTTGTTGCATGTATCTGAACAGATACATGCCAAGAGGGGCATTATATTCAATGACTGGCCTAATGAGGGCTGAGTAAAGGGGGACAATGACATCCCTAGAGCTAGACATATTTCCTTTGTTTATAAACTGTGCAATATAGAAAGACTTTCTTACAAAAATGGACAAATGTTGATTAAATGTTAGGTCACTGCCCACATAAGTTCACAAATCCAGGACAAATGGGTCAGCTCTTATGGGTGTATTACCAATGTGGTAGTTCTCTGGGTCAATGATTTCCCAAAGGATACAATAATGCATTTTTTGGCATTTAGCTTCAGTCAATAATTTTGGCACCAGTTATTTCTTTGGGACAAAACCTTCCTGTAGTATGGCTAAGTTATTTGGAGATTTAATGTCTACACCTAGCTTGCAGTTATCTGCAAACTTAGTCACCCAGAGTCCTTTGGAATTTGGCTTTTACTTCAGAAAAGTAGTTGCCAAACAGGAGAGGTCCCAGCACAAAACCTCTGGGGACTCCACTAGTGACTAGTCTCTTTGTGGAGGTAACTTCCACTATTTGGATTTTCTGCATCCTATATGGGAGATAATTGGCAATCATCAGTGACATAAAGATTTAGAACAAGTTCATTTAGCTTTTCTACTATGTCTGAGTGGGGAATTGTGTCAAAAGCTTTGGAGTGCTTGAGGTATGTGGTGTATGCTATTTTGTCTTTATCCATTGCTTTGGTGGCCTTTTCAAAAAAATCCATCAAACTGAGTAAGCATGACCTGCCCTTAAAGAATCCAAACTAAGACGGATCCAGTGTTTCGAGGTTCCCCATTTGCCCTGCTTGATTAGTTCCCTGATAAGCTATTCCATGGCTTTGCATATGAGGCTGGTCAGGCTTATGGGGTCTGTAATTGTGGACAGTCATCCCTTATGCAGGGAAATGACTGTAGTTGTTCTCTATTTGCTTGGTACAAAACATGTATGGAGGTTGAGATTGAACAGTGTTGTTAGGGGTGTGGCTAAATCATATTTTGCACTATTTAAGATGCATCCAGGGATATTGTCAAGAATCAATCAATGCAGTATTTTTAGCTTTTGATAGCACTTTTAGGACTGGGTCTTGCATGATAGCCAGAGGCGAGCCAATTTTGGGTATATTTTGAGGTACAGACAGAGGGGTAAATTTAGAGCTAAATTTATCGGCCAGTAGGTTTGCTGTATCTTCAATCTCAGTGTAGGTAGCAGTGCTCACAATCAGCTCAGCCCATTACTGATTTCTGCTTTTGAAATTATGAAAAAAACTAAAAAAATGCCTTGTTATTTTCTTTGACTTAGCTATTTTATCCTCAGACTTGGCTTTGGTGGATTTTATTAAGCTCCTATGTTGTTTGATTATTTCAGTGACAAGGGCTCTAGCATTCTGGGAATTACTCTTCTTACTTTTGGTCAAAACTCTTTTCCTTTTATTATAAAGCTTGTTGATATTATGGTTCCATCATGTGAGCTTGTTGCTGGGGTTTGCCCTGCACTTATTACTAGAGGTATAGCTGCTTCTACGCAGCTATTTACATGCTAGTATAGTATGGTGGTGTACATTTCTGCATATTCAGTGGAGTTAACTGGGTTTTGTGGAGATTTGAAGCTTGCCAATGTATCACAAAGGAGTAGGTAATTTGTTTAAACAAATTTGTAAAGGTACCTTGGGTGGAAGAGATCTCTAGTTTCAATTTAATTTTGAAGTAGACTGCTTTGTGGATAGACCTAATAAGTGATGCAAATATGCAGGGGATGGTGCAAGATGCCCCCACATTAGTAAAGACAGAAACAGATGCTTGGTGCCAGAGCCATGGGCTCAAGCTCAATGCCAAGAAATGTATAGTTATCCCCTTTGGGAAAAAACATGCATCTGTGAATTACCATATAGGTGGCAGTACACTAAACACAAAGTGTGATAAGAGACTTAGGGACACAGGTGGACAGTGGCCTCACCTTCGATAACCACATCACCACAACAGTCAGGAAATCCTTCTATGTGGCACACCTCATCACTAAGGGCTTTTCATCCAGAAAAATGGAGGTCATTGTCCCACTGTACTCATCCCTCATTAGACCCATTATAGAATACAACTCCCCATTTGGTATGTACCTCTCAAGACATCTGCAACAATTGGAAAGGCCGCAGAAATACCTCACTAAAAGAATCACAGGCCTAAAGCAGATGCCCTATGCTGACCGCCTTAAAAAACACCAGCTATACTCTGTCGCCTATCGTCTACTCAGAGGCGATCTCTGCTTAACATACAAGGCCATGTCAAACCCAGAGCTGTTGGACATGCTACACTTAAAGAAATCCCAATCCCTCAGAGCCACACGCTCCAGGGATCTAAACCTTGTCATCACAATAAACAAAACATGCTGGAGGGATAGGTTCCTGACCCAGAGACTCCCCAGACTCTGGAATAGATTGCCCATACATGTCAAGCAGAGTGCCTCTTTGGCCCTCTTCAAAAGTAACCTTGATGATTGGATGGGAGAAAGGAAATTCACCCCAGGGATCATGTCAGTCACCCTGCTAGACAGGGGTCCAGGGAAGTAAATAGTGTGGGATGAAATAGCCAGGGAGTTTTTATGGCTAGGCTTGTATAGACCCTAGGGCTGATAGCCTAGTACCAACCTATGAACCTATGAACCTATGAACAAAATCCAAGATGTTATTCCCCCAGTGGGTACTCTAACTAATTGCTCTTGGGCATTTGTACTGAAGAAGTCCAGTAATCTCTGCACTTGTACACTGGTAGTGGTGTAGGTTTCCCAGTCTATAGATGGATAGTTTTGATCATCTAGGAAAATGGTACTGGAGTTAATTCTGAGTGATTCTATTTCCTGTAGCTAGGAGCTTTGGCTTTCATGTGCCATAAAGGGTGTTCTATAACTAGTTAATATATGGTACAGGGCCTTTCTAATGGTTAACTGGACATGAAGAAGCTCTAGAGCATCTTGTTGCATTACCAGTCTTGACGTGAGTCTGTTCTGAATGTAGACTTGAGACACCCCCACCTTTCCTCCTCTCTTGTGCAGTATCTGGTCTAAGCATGTGGAAGACATTATAGCCCTCCACAGCTGGAGTGCTCTCAGCTATTTTAAACCATGTCTCAAACAGTACAGATGTTAAAGTCCTCCAAAGTGAGAAGAGCTTGTAGGGAGTGGAGTTTAGGCTTCTAGCATTGATCAGTAACACTTTTATATTTTCCTTTGCTTGTTTCATTATGTTGAAGTTGATTATTTTGACTTGTTTATTAATACTAGGATATCTGGGACATCAAGGTTATTAATATGATGGTTCAAGATGAATTTGCCATGAGATAATCATAATAGTCTAAAGTACCTGGACCCTGGACTCAGTATTCATATTTCCTTCTTGCACTGCTAGTCTCACAGTTCCACATGCTGTAATATGTACGGATTTTGTATGTGACCCAGTGAGTGTTCTTACTGATCCAAGCTTATTTCTTAAAATATTCACTGAATAGTACCTAGATTTAGCATATAGTTAGTAATAACTGGAAACTTCTACAAAGGAATTGAGAGTTACCTGAAAAAGTTGAAAATACATCTATATTCATGTACATCAGAAACACTAATTTAAAGTCTTTGTTTGAAAGTAATAAAGCTCTAGTCTTAAATACATATAAACAAACCACATGGCACTTAGCCCTGTGGATTCTGTAAATACTGAAAATACATGATGGATAGCCGCTGTGTAGTTCTCACAAACTATGACAGAACACTATTAGCAAAAATACATTCTGACTGTAATTCCTCTTTTATTGTTTATTTGGCTCAGTGTGACAGCTGTGAGCCCAACTATATTGGAAACTCTCACAGACAGTCTAAAGACATGTTTATCCCATAAGTTCTAAACATAACACAAATTAACTTTTTAAATTTACTGTACTGTGTACGTCTTTAAACAAAAAACATTTTTTTTCAGGGATATTTATACTCTGACATTCTGCTGTCAAATTAATATTAGGGCAAATTGCATGGATTAACTAATGTAATAAATATAACATTTGCCTTAAGAACAAAGCAGCCAGGTTATCAATATTCATTAGGGTGTTTTCATTTTGCCATGATATGTGAATTTTTAACTTGTATGTTTTTAAACCACATGTATCTTTTTAATTCATTCTGATGAAGTCTTTGTATTAAAAGATGAACATGCTACAAAACACTAAGTCCTAGTTTTGTGATTCCTATTGCAGGGAGTAATTTCCTATTTAGATATATTTGATAACTAGAAATTGGGGTACACAGCACATTGGAATATGTGTCTTTAAATATGCTAATGTCTGACTATAGGAAGTGAATGCCATGGGGTGTGGTTGTTTCCAGAAGGAGTCAGATTAAAGACCTCAGGATGGGCAGAAGCACATCACATTCTTTGTATTGTTTGCTGAGCATCACTATGCACTATCAAATGTTAAAGCATAAACTCCAGATTATCCCTACCATCTTTTTTCGAATCTAAAGATGAAACACCAATTTCCCTCTGTTAATCCAGTTTGTCTTTAATCACCTTAATGAATTAATCTTTCAGTTTTTCAACTAATTTGTTTGTTTGTGTCTTTTGGCTTTTCCCGGTTAGGGGTCGCCACAGCGGAACTCCGGTCTGCTAATGATTGGCAGTAGATTTTTACGTGCCGAGTTGCCAGCTCTGACACACAACCTTCAATGAAGATATGCCCATTCACACATGTTTCCACACAGAAGACGCTCTAGCTGAGAATCGAACAGGACAACGTCATACTGTGAGGCTACAATGCTACCGCAGTTGATCTTCTTCATAATGCCTTAGACATAAGAATATGAAAAGTCTCAGATAAATGTTAGTATCAATGTAATCTTGTTTCTACATTTTCCAACTTTAAAATTTTTAATTTTGTAGCAATTAAAATAGAACCAATCCACCACAGGTTGTTTTTAAAAGGGTTTACTTTTGTTATCTCTTGTCAGGTGGACTTAGTGCACACCCTGGTGGATTTAAAATTATTTACTAGGAAGTTAAATCTAAAAGTAATGTTTCAGCTGTAACGACACACAACCAAAATTACCAGGAACCAAACAGCAGTAGCAGCCACTGGGTCAATGAAGGTCCATCCTCTCCACAAATAGTAGTCCAGGTGGATATAAAAAAAGTGTTTTATTGCCAAACACATTCTGTATTTATATGTGTTTGGCAATAAAACACTTTTTTTATATCCACCTGGACTACTATTTGTGGAGAGGACAGACCTTCATTGACCCAGTGGCTGCTACTGCTGTTTCATTCCTAGTAATAAAAGTAATGTTTGCTGATACAGTAGGGCATGAAGGAAAAGTCTTTTCAATCCTCCACTTTGAGAGGATGTGTGAGGGGAGAAATCCCTAGAGATTTGAAGCATAGTTTTCCAAACCATTTCTACAACATTACAGAAGAGGAACAGAAAATATTGAGAGAATTTACCAACAACAAACACTTGAGGTTTATAAAACCAGATAAGGGTGAGGGTTTGGTGATCATGGACATTTTGTGTTATGCAGGTAAAATTATGTCTATACTATCAGATACAGAAACATATGAACCAGTACCTAGAAAGCAAACCAAAGGGTAACAAAGTCACACAGATAAACCAATCAGTAAAAACTACAAGAAAAACCTAGACAGGCTAGAGTTTTCACTGTATGATACCTTAAATCTCCTGTGATAGAGGTCCATGGGATATATGCAAATGCCCCCTTAAGGACATCAATTGTTTCAGTTATATAGCTTCTGAATGTCCACAATCTTTTTACCCTTTGGTTGGATGTTAGTTGGGATATTTTGCAGACACCTTAATTGTTATGGACATCAGCTGGTTTTAAAGACCTTGTGTTTCTAAAGTATAGCCAAACAGTCCACTTATGCTGCGCTGACGAGGTCATAAGAAGGTCAAAACGTCAAGTCCACAGCTAGTGGGGTTTGGCTTAATTGGCCTGAATGCATCCACACAAAAGCTTAAAAAGGGAAAAAGTCATGGACATTCAGAAGCTATATAGCTGAAACACTTGATGTGCTTAAGGGGTAATTTGCATATATCCCATGGGCCTGTATCACAGGAGGTTTAAGGTATCACACAGTCAAAACTCTAGCACCCAGAAACCAGGATTTTGAAGCTTATAATAGAATTCTCTCTCTCTCTCTCTCTCTCTCTCTCTATATATATATATATATATATATAAAACTTATACCTGAATATATTTTTGAAGGTTGATCATCCAATTGTTCTGAGTTTGTTTGGAATTCCCAAAATAATTCATTCTAACATCAACAATCCCCCTATGAGGTCCACTGTGTCAGCCAGTGGTTCTAAAACTGAGCCACTAGTGAAACTAGCTTGAGGGGGGTGTTTACCAGTCACAGCCACATTCTCAAGGACTCCTGCTCATTTTTAGACCAAATGAGACATGTATTTGTGGTAGGCTGCGGTGACGCAGTGGTTAGGTAGGCCGTGGTGGTGCAGCAGTTAGCACTGTCGCCTCACAGCAAGAAGTTCTCCAGTTTGATTCTCAGCTGGAGCACCTTCTGTGTGAAGTCTGCATGTCCTCCTCATGGTCAAGTGACATTAAAGACATGCAGGTAGGTGCGAGTGTGAATGGGTGTGCCTTCTTGAAGGTTGGGTGTCGGGTTCGCAACTTGGCACTGTAAAAATCCACTGCCAATCATTAGCAGACCAGAGTTCCACTGTGGTGACCCCTAACCGGGAAAAGCCAAAAGACTTTAGTTTAGACATGTATTTGTGAAGGACAACTACTACTTTGTAACTATGGCTATAAAAAATATTTTCAGTAATCCCCCAGGATAAAGGTCTTGAGTGATTCCATGAACTACTAGTTTCCTTTCAAAAACTGTCCTGTTTAGAGGTAAAAATCATTATGAAGTTAATTACCTTTATGATGGACAACAATGACATTTATTTTGTTGGAGAATATTTTAAACAATTCAATGTTGTTGCCATGGGTGTCATATGTCCACCATTTTTTCAAATGTGATTTTGCTAGTTTGGGTGAAAGAAGTAGCATTTAAGAGTGCATTTTTTTAACAAATGTGTAGCATAGTTTTGGTTTTTGGATATCTTTCTAGTCTGGGAAGGTAACATACTTGAATATGGAACAGTTTAACAGTTTGGGGGAGAATCCACAGGATTCCTGCAATTTTCTTACAACTATGACTTGGAGAAGATTAATTATTTGAATATACTGGTTAAAAAGGACCGTACTGCGGTGGTGGTGCTGCAGTAGCGTTGTCGCCTCACAGTAAGACGTTGTCCCGTTCAATTTTCAGCTAGAGCATCTTCTGTGTGGAGATATGTGTGAATGGGCGTACCTTTGTTGAAGGTTGTGCATCAGAGCTGGCAACTCGGCATGTAAAAATCTGCTTCCAATCATTAGCAGACTGGAGTTGCGCTGTGGCGACCCCTTACCGGGAAAAGCCGAAATACACAACAACAACTGGTTAAAAAGGACCAAGGGCAGGGACTAGCAAAATCACTGTATCTGGAGAAAGCCTACCTTTAGTAACAGTTTTTTTTATATTTTACTAGTGGTTACCCCCTCTATCAGAAGAAAGGTCTTGACAGAAGTTAGTTTATCTGACGAGGACAAGTATATTTCTGAGATTAAAAATCTGAGTGATATGTTTTATGAGAGGGATACCTTGTGGATTTAGTGAGTTCAATTTACCTGGAAGTGAATACTTAGAGGTCAACTAAATATGACCCCATTGTTAAATATGCTATTCATAAAGGCCCTGGTCATGATTTGAAGCCTAACCTAAACAATAACTGATGTTTAATGGTTATACATTGTTCTTTGGATAACATACTATAAGTGATATTATCTATATAAATTGGTACATTTGAAAAATAGTCAAAATGTGTGTACTTGGGTGACACATATCCACACATTACCTACAGGGAAAATAGGAATATGAAAAACATTTTGGAAAGGAAAAACAATGGGGGGACATAGTATTTGAAAACGGGACTAAAAATGTGCCCATTGTATGCAATGCCCGTACATTAACTGTAATGAAAATGAGTTTATTAATGGGGCCTTGAGTAAATGGAGGAGTACAGGAAAATATAACTGTTCCACAACCAGAGTGGATTATTTAGCATGTTGTGAATCCTGCCAAGTATTTTTTTATTGGTAAAATGTAAAACATTTTATACAAAAGGATTTACCAGCACAATTACAGCATCAGGACAAAGGATGAGTGCCTTAGCATAACACTTATTAATATATACAAACTTTAAATCATTTTTTGTTTCCGGTGTTAGAGAAAGATGAGGTCCCTACACAAGGGGGTGATTGGAAAAATACCTTGAAACACTATGAGGTTTCGTGGCAATTAAGAGTGGACGCAACTTCCCTACCAAGACAAAATTATATTTTTTCTTTAAAGAGCATTTTGAAAAGTAGGGTCTCAAATGTGGATTCATTTTTATAGAACTTTTTTATATATAAACAAAGTGTTTTAATGTTTATTGAGTTTTACTGGATGTTGCAGACACCTAAACAAATGACTTAAAGGAAACAGAATGTTTACCAGTGATTTTATTTCATATATTGTTATCTTTTTAAAGGCAGCAGTCACATGATTTATTAGGGGGGGTTTAAATAACCTCGATTGCATGGTTCTTATTGGTTCTGATGAAGTCTTTGGTTTAGGAAATGAAAGCACTTAATCTGTTATTTTAGCTTTTTGTTTTATTTTGAATACATTTTTATTTATGACGTCATGTTGTGGAAGTGTAATTTAAATACTGGCTGGTTCAATGTCATATTTCTTGGTGTTATAGTACTACTATTTAAGACTTATTATTTTTACACCAAATTTTACCAACCTATCTCCAAGTATTATGGTTGTTGTTTAGTGTTGTCAATATTATTAAAGAGTGAAAATCCCAAACTGACTTCATTACCCCTTCTATGACAATTAGAAGTAATTGAACCCTTAGGGGGCATCTTGAGTACTGGTTTTGAAAAGTTTTTTTTTATGTTACTAATATTCTGTTTGGTAGAGTAGGACCTAACAATTTCAATATACAAGAGACATTAAACATTTTTGATAAAAAGCTTAAGAAAGTGCACGGTTTGACTTATGACAGTTTCTACTTTGAACAATGTCTTCACCTTAAAATTGTGCCTAAGGGCTTAAGAATGTATAAATACCCCAATGATGCCATTGCACAAGATCTGTTCTTTCAGCAGTTAACTGAAATTTTCAATGCCACTCGTCTAAATTTGGTAAAATTTCTGATGGAATACAATGAAAACTGTATTAGTGTCATTAATAACAAAATTAAGGCATTGGAACTGCTTATTTCTTCGCAATTAAACATTACATCTGTTCATTCAGAAGTTGACACCATTTTTACTTCAAAGCAGGGGGATGTTGCTACCATCATTGAAAGAAAGAAGAAAAAGCTTGTTAGAGACATTAGTGCTTATAGAGAAGGAGTGGCGTATCTCGCTACTAACAACTTTAAAACTCATACTACCACTTCTTGTCCTTCTACTTCATGTAATTTTATTTTAAAGCCTTCAGAATTTCCTCCTTTGATTAGGGCTAATGACTGGGACTCCTTTTTAGCCCCAGAACCAGTGAGAAGGTCAGAGAGAATTGTAAACAGGCAGTTGACCAACCAGATGAAGTCAGAAACATTCCAGAACCATCAAACTCAATCCAGGAACTGGAGGGGGTGTGCCAACAGAGGGAGAGGGCAAGCTTGGAGCAGGAACTGAACAATGGCTGTTTCTCTCAAAATATTTCAGCTCATTTTGTCAAATTGAGAGACAATATTTATAATTTTACTACTGAAAGTTTTGATGAAGCAGAAATTGGTTTGTTGGACAAAGGCTTGACCTTTGTGCTTTTCAGGAGAGCTAATGTAAGTCAAACTTTGATTAATTTAAAATTATTTTGTAGAAAATTGGCTTTAACTTACATGTTTGGAAAACCTAGTACTAAGGCTACTGTTCCTTTTAAAACTGCCAGCAAATGTAGCCCTGTGTTGCTTAATATTGTTTCTGCATTTTATGATGTATGTGAAAAAGACATTAAAATGTGAATAAGAAAAAAACCTTCTAACAGCTATTATAATTTAAGTCATCCTGAAAGGTCTGCTCTGTATAAACTTAATAATAGTCAGATTTGCACTTTTTGCATGCAGACAAAGGTGGGAGCTTGTTATTATGTATCAAAGTGAATACATTCAAGCTATTGAGTCCATGTTAAACAATCCATGTGAATATGAAAATGTTACTATGTTACAAATCAGGACTCAGTATTGTTATATTTATGATGTTTTATATGATTAACTTATGAATGGGTTGATATCTCATGACATTTTTCAGTTTTTACATGCAGTACATCCAAAAGTTCCTATTTTATTTGGGATACCCAAGTTACACAGTGGAACATTTCCTATACCTTTCAGGCCTATTGTTGCTGCTTATGACAGCATTACAGAGCATATATCTATTTTTTGGATGTTTTTCTTAACCCATTAGTTCAAAGTTTAAAGAGTTATATCAAAGATTCTTGGCATTTTTTAGAATGTCTTAGCAAGTCAGTGTTAGAAACTGAAATAGTGACTATGTTTACCTTAGATGTAAAACCTTTATACACTTGTATACCTATAGAACAAGGCTTGGAATTCCTGCAGTTATTCTTAGCTAAGTTCAGTGAATACAGTTCCAACACCATCAGTATGATTTGTCGGGTCTATATCAGATTGTCGAATGCTGTCCGCTTCGAAGCTTCAAACTTCGAACTTGAAAGTTCGAAGTCTAAAAATGTTGAATGTAAAAAAACCCACTCAAATCCCAAAAGAAACAGAAAAATGCTCTATGCAGGGGGCAAGCCCCCCTGCACCCCCCCCCACTACTTAAATATACCAACTCCGAGATCGCACTACAGTGTAGTAAAGGGAAATCTTCCCTTCCCACACTCTATGGTGATCTCTGTTATACGTTTCAATGTTTTTACACTTCAAACTTTCAAGTTCGAAGTTTAGTGCTTCAAACTTGTCAGCATTCGACATTATGATATAGACCGTGATTTGTCAATTAATGGAGCTAATGTTGGAAAATATATTTTTATGTTTAATATCCTTTACCAATCTGATTATGGGATGGTGGAAGGCCCATTGTTTACGAAGTTTTCCTTTTTTATAGAACGTGAGAATATACAAACGATCTGTGGATGACTTACTTTTTATAACTGATATATTGTGGAAGAAGATGTGCTGAATTTATAACAGATGTTAATTTAAGTAGTGACTTTCTAGCTTTTACCTTAGGTAACATAGACATTAAAGTACATTTTCTCAATGTATCCATTTGTTGGAATAATACAAATAGAACCTTTAGCAGTAAGATTTTTAGGAAAGAGTGGTTTTCTAATAATTATTTTGCACAAGACTAGTGCACATCCACCGTTTATGAAAAAGAACATACCAAGAGAGCAAAAGATCAGAATGTCTCGACTTGCAGCTAGTCAGGTAGCTTTTTGGGACTGTCTTGAAGACATTGTTAGGTTATTTTCAGATAGAGGCTATGACAGGAGTGAACTGCAAAGAACAGCAGAAGAGATTACATCTAAAAGAGAAACTGTCTTTCCTCCTATATTACATGCAGAGCTGACTGGCAAGAATGTTTCAGATAAGAATGACAGTATAAATTACACAAACAGTTTCTGTTTACACATGACAGTTGATAACAATAACATTAGGAAAATATTACAAAACAATTGGAATATTCTTAAAGGGAATTTTGAATTAAGTCAGAAAATAGGTGAACAATCAAGCTTTTATGTTAAAAAAGCTAGGTCCATTAAGCAGTTTCTAGAGGCAGATTATACATGGGTTAGTCTTATTAATACTGATAAAAATCTAGGAATGTTTAAATGTGGGTTTTGTACTAGGTTCAGTTACATTTGGGAAGGTCCTTCCATTATGCTGCCCCATATTGATAGAAGTATTAAAGAGAAGGACATTTTGATAGTAACAGTACAAGCATAGTGTATATTGCTGTATGCTCCTGTTGTTGTTCCTTTTATATAGGAATGACAACAAGGAAGTTAAGTGCTAGAATAAAGGAATACTTACATGCCATAAAGAAAAGAGACACAAATAATGTACTATTTAAGCATTTCAGTGTATGTACATTTTTTAAAGTTTTATTTTTCTGTCCAGTTTCAAAAGATTTGAGGGGTACTACAAGGATAAAATTCTTAAAAGAGAAACTTTCTGCCATGTTAAGATGCAAGCAGACAAATAACCTGGTATTAATGAAAATATTTGTGTAAAGTGTTTTTTAGAATAGCATATTTGTTAATACTGGCTGATTTACTTACAGAATTGTCATTAATTAAATGTGCTCTATAGACTAAATTGGAACTGTCAGTTGACTTGTCAAGTATTTGTTAACTTTTTATCAGTGTATTTAAATGTGATTTTTTCCTGTGGTGGTGGTGCTGCTTTATCGTTGTTGCCTCACAGTAAGACGTTGTCCTGTTTGATTCTCAGCTAAAGCGTCTTCTGTGTGGAGACATGCGTGAATGGGCGCACCTTCGTTGAAGGTTGTGCGTCAGAGCTGGCAACTCGGTATGTAAAAATCTACTGCCAATCATTAGTGGACCGGAGTTCCACTGTGGCGACCCCTAACCGGGAAAAGCCGAAAGATACAATAACAACAACATTTGAATGTTTTTTTTTCCTGCACTTTTTATTCTGATGAAGTCTTTTGACAAAAGTGTTAAATCTCTGTGAATAAATATGAATTACTTTACTCGTGCTGCTTCTGCTGCCTTCCAGTGAATGTTTATTTTTTTTTTGCTGTCATTTTATATAGTTATCTTTTTAAAGGCAGCAGTCACATGATTTATTAGGGGTTTTAAATAACCTTGATTGCATGAGTTTTATCGGTTCTGATGAAGTCTTTGGTTTAGGAAGATGAAAGCACTTAGCCTGTTCTTTTAGTTTTTTGTTTTATTTTGAATACATTTTTATTTATAACGTGTCATGTTGTGCAAGTGGATTTTAAACATTGGATGGTTCAAGATCATATTTATTGGACTTGTGGTTCTACTATTTAAGATATTCCCTAGGATTCATTAAACTCCATGTAGGCTCCATTTAATGTATCCATGTACATGACTGCTATCAGTCCTCGGCAGCACACATTCCATATTAATGAAGTCAGTGCACCTAACTGAGGTTTTGTGGCTCTTGTCACTATTGGTGACCACGAAATGTTGAATCCTAACACGGATATCGACTCTGTGTAAAGCAGGGAACAGAATGTTCGCCCCACCCCCAAATCTACAGCGCACATCATCATGCCTCACAAACTCTTAGGGAAAGAAATCTGGACAAAGCCTGACATAAAAGGGGGACAAGGGATAAAAATAGGGACATCTTTTAAATATTACTTCTATAAATGTGTAAAACACTGCAAAGCACACCGGCTTTGCAGAAAGCAGCTTGGCTGCCATGCACCCCCAAAGCACAGTACAGATTGCAGGTCAGGGTTCAGGCTGTTAGGACAAGACATCTGGACAAAGGCATCAAGTAGGGGGTGGGCAAAGGGGCTAAATTAGGGAAATATTTTAAATATTGCTCTTATAAACTGTTAGAACATTACAAAGCACACCGGCTATGCAAAAAGCAGCTCGGCTACCACCCCACCCCATACCTCTCAACCTTTTAGCTTAAGACATCTACACAAAAAGTCTGATGTTATGGGGGACAAAGGACAAAAATAGGGTCAGATTTTAAATATTACTTTTATAAACTTAGAAAGCTATTAGAATAAAAGGATTTGAGTTAGCATGCATTTTCTGAAGGATATAACATATGGAACACAAATGTATGTCACTATTTAGTTACCTCAGTACTCAGATCATCCCAATGATTTGCCAGAAAACAAGAGATTTTATGAGGAAAAGGACAAATATATGAGGCAGTCCTCACAACCTGTCAGGGCAAGACATCTGGACAAAGGCATCCAGCAGGGGTTGGGGAAAGGAACAGGCATAGGGGCACTTTTTAAATATTCCTTTTACAAACCATAGGTCTCAACCTCTTGGTACAAAAGATCTGGACAAACCCAACAGTAATATGTGGACAAAGCCTCAAAAATAGGGTCATATTTTTAATACTGATCTAATAAACTTAGAAAGTTGCTAGAATAAAAGGTCTTGTTTAACATGCACTTTCTGAAGTATACAAAGTCTGAAACTCAAATGACTGCCAGTATTTAGTGAATTCAAACCCCACTGATTTGCCACAGAAATCCAGAATATCGCAGATTTAATGAGGAACAGACCAAAAATATGAGGCAATAATCAGGACATTCTGGGAAAATCTGTACAGTTGATTGGTATGCTGTCAACCTCTTAGGTCAATATATCTGGACAACAAATGACATAATGTGGGGACAAAAGGCCAAATGTAGGGACACGTTAAGTTGTTAGAATAACAAAATTTGTGTTAGCCTGCATTGTCTGAAGGACATGAAGTCTGAAACTCAAATGCATGTCATTATTTACTCACTTTAATCCTTAGATCGTAGTACTGATTTGTCAGAAAACCATACAGTTTGTGAGGAACTGACCAAATAGTACAGGCAAAAAGCTGGACATTCTGTGAAAATCTGGACAGTTGAGAGGTATGCTAGGGACACACCTATTAAATACTGCTCTTACAAACTTAGAAAGTTGATAAAATGACAGGTTGTGCATTCCCATGACTTCTCAAAAGGGTAAAAAGTCTGATCATTGTTCTCTGACAGCACGCAATGCTTAACAATGATTTGCCAGAAAAAACACAATTGTGTGAGAGAAATAGACCAAAATATGAGTGAGGCAACATCTGGAAATGATGAAGAAATCTGTACAGTGGAGAGGTATGACCATACAAATAGCTGTCATTATATCCTCCCTTTTTCTGGATGCAATCCCTTTACTTATGAGATGAAACGAGTAAAAGGCTTTTCTGACTACTGCCTTTACATGATGGTTTAATATGAGATTGTTATGTCACTATTTAGTCACTTCAGTCCTCAGTGATTTACTACAGCATCACAAAGTTTAATTGGGACAAACCGAAAATATGAGGCAATAATATGGTCATTCTGCAAAAATAGGTTTGTTGCTGATGGATGTACCCCTTACCCTCTACCCCATGAAACAACTGTATCAGGAAGGTGTATCTGCTTGGTCATGCCACAGGTGATCTGTGATGTTGTCACAGCACATTGATTCCATGTAATAGGCTTGGAGTTAGCTAAGACAGTGCATACTGCCTATTGCAATCTGCTCTAGGGTTTTGACACAATCACACATGCAGGTACCATGCTCACAACACCTAAGCTGGGGATTAAGCCTTACATCAGTTGATGGTAAACAATTGGCTCACTGACAGAATACATCATGTGACAGTTGGAGAATCAACATGTACCAGTAGAGCTGTCACCATTTTCAATCCCACAAGGATCTGTTCACTTATCTTCACTGTTTGAACTGTATTTCTCAACAATTCAAGCTAAAGTAGATGGCCTTTGGCTTACCAAGTTTGTTGATTCTTGCATGGTTTGTGCAATCATTGAGTCCACCAATGGTGATAGCATAGTACAGGAGGAGTTAACACACACAACTGAATGGTGACAAAGGCACAAGATCTAAAAATACATTCAGAAATGTGTGTCTGTTATGTTGTCTGTCTGAAAAGTGGAGGTCCATGTTAATCACAGTATTGACAAAAGTCCTGCTATGCAGAAACCCAGGGATGCAAGCACTGGGAACACATTTAGATAGCAATCTGAACTTTGAACTCCAAGTGTCCAGACTGCTAATGAAAGCATCTATTGTGCACATCATAGATCATGCCGTCATATTGACATCTTAGGACTGTATGATAGCACTGTAGTCAACATGCATTACAGCACTAATAGAGTACAATCCTCTTTTTATATCTACCTCCCCAGACACATATAGCAGCTGGAGAGACCACTGGGATTTCTCAGCAAGATAACACAGGGTGTACACACTATGCCATGATTTAATCCTATTTGTTGCATTATACTTGTTCATCCAATCAAACTTTGTTCTAACAAATGTTAAATAAAAATAAAAATAAATAAAATGTGGATAGATTAAAAACCATCTCACTGTAAACTTTGTTGTATAGGATTAGATGACATGACATCTGCCTGGCCCCCAGGCCAGTATCTGACTCTGCCCTGGTGAGAGTAATACATATCCAAAAATGTATTATAGCTGATGACATCAGCAGTGTCTGTTGAGGACAAGATAGCAATGTCCCATGTGCTGGTGTAAAATGCTCTATGTCATGGCAAGCAACAGCTCTCTCACTCACTCCCCTCCCAAGTTGGCTGCATTGAGAATAGTACCCCTACATCTCAAGGTACACAGACTACAGACCACAGGACTTAACACGTGTCACTGCTCAAGTCTGTGTTGGAGTGTGTCAAACAACACTTTTTAGGTAATGACATCAGCAGTGTCTGGAGAGGATAATATGGTAATAACAAAAAAGGCACTCTGTAGCATCAGACACCAGTTTACCCCCCCCCCAAGTTGGCTGTAGTGATAACACTACCCCTACCTTTCTAACTACACTGACTATAGAATACAAGACTTAACATATGCACCATTGCTCAAGTCTTTACTGGAGTGTGTCCAACAACACTTTATAGCTGATGGCATCAGCAGTATCTGGTGAGGGGAAGATGGTGATAACAAAAAAGACACTGTAACATCAGACACCAGCTTACCCCCCCCCGCCAAGTTGTCTGTAGTGCTTAACATACATGCCACAGCACAAATCTAACTTTTACATGACTGAAGTTGAACTTATAGTAGATGACATCAGCAGGTCATGTGGGAGACAAGAGGTTGGGCACAACTCTAACTTGTATATGACTGCAGGTGAACTTATAGTAGATGACATCAGTAGGTCAGCCATGTGGTAGACAAGAGGTTGGGAGGCATCTATGAAATGGATGTGCAGGTATCGAAATACTGGCCATCCATGCCATTGTAGAAGCAACTGTAGGGTGCACACTTATACTCTTCTATCAAGACACATACAGTTGGCTGTAGTGAGAATAGAACCCCTACCTATCTGAGTACACTGACTAAAGAACACATGCCTTACTACACTCACTATGTCACAAGTCTGACTTATATCTGACTGCAGGTGAACTTATAGTAGATGATGTCAGCAGGCCATGTGGGAGACAGGAGGTTGAGAGGCATGCATGAAATGGATGTGTAGGTATCAAAATACTAGTCATCCATGAAGCAACTGCAGGGTACACACTTATGCTGTTTTGTTGAGACAGAACACACACACATTAAGTTGGCTATAGTGAGAACAGAACCCCTACCTAAGTGCAACAGTTACAGAACACTGGATGTGATGCACACGCCACAGCACAAGTCTGATTTACAGCTGACTGCAGATGAACTTATAGTACATGACATCAGCAGGCCATGTGGGAGACAACAAGTTATGAGGCCTGCATAGGCACATAGCTTCGTAGGTTCATATAAGGCTAATAGCCTATTACCACTAGGGTCTGTAGAAGCCTAGCTGTGTAAGAAGACAAGTACCTTATTAAGCATCATTGGATGGTTGTTTTTAGCAGACCATGTTTGTGAGCAGCATCAGCTGGACCTGTCCATGAGAGACATAGTTGCCAGCTCAGAGGCGACTGTACAATCATCCAACCAGTAGTCAAGGTAGCCATTGAACAGGGTCATTGAGGAATACTACTTCACATGCAGTGGGATCCTAATTCGACCTCTGGGGTAGCACCTATGTCCCTCATAGACAGGCCCAGTTGGTGCTGCTCACAAAATTTCTCTGCTAACAATGATCATCTACATATAATTAATAAGGGTACTTGTGGTTTTACACAGGGGTCTATGTCAAATAAATGAATGCTTGAAATGTCGATTGTCATATGGTCGAGACCATATGATCGACATTTCAAGTTTTCGAAGGTTGACTTTAACGGCGCGGTATGGTGCAGAATGGGAGAATTTCACTTTTCTGCACTGATGTGCGGTCTCAGAGTTGGTATATTTAAGTAGGGGGGTGTGGGGGTGCAGGGGGGCTTGCCCCCCTGCTCGTACTGTTAAGGTATATTTTTCTTTTTTTTTTTTTTTTATTATATATTCGAACTTTCAAATATCAACCATATGGTCTCGAACATATGGTATTCAACATTTTGAAAGTTCGAATATATAACATAGACCCTTTACACAGATAGGTGACTATGGCCTCATGTATATTTATAACTATGCACTCCTACAACTTATCCAATACAATATGTGAGAGTATACAATGAATCTAGAATAAATGCTCTCTCTGTCTCTCTCTCTCTCTCTCTCTCTCAAGTAACAACAAACCTGATATCAAAGAGGCTGTCAACACAAACACTTCACATCCTCAGCAAGCCAAATGCACAACACACACACACACTCAGATATGCAGCGTACCAACAGAGCAGAGACCTCACAAATGCAAACCATCTGCACATATTACAGTCCCAACAGAACTCACTACACATAAAAGCAAACATATTGGTGTTTCACCCATTAAGCACTTAAGGCAAAATCCCTCAAAACCAATATCTTGGTCATAGGCAAATCTATAGTGAGATATATAGATGTCCCCTTCACCAGGTTGTACATGAAGAATGTCATGGTCAGCTGCCAATCAGGTGCCAGGGTCCGCAAAGTCACGCATGCACTCAAGTCTCTCAACAACAAAGTACAGTTGTGCAAAATCTATTCATAACAGTAGATGTCCTTGCCTTCACTGCTGCAGTAGTCTAACATATGGGAATGTACCAAAGACTCACGTTTCTTTAAAAGTATGGCAGACTTCACCCAAATGCTCCTTGCATAGCATAGGGAATAAAGATGTTCAGACCTACCAAAAACAGATCTGATAGCCCCAGTAGGAATACCAGTCCAAGGAGCCCAGAAGGGAAAATGACTAGGGTGATGGAGAGGGAGCAAATACTGCAGCAGTGAAGTCAAGGACATCTACTGTTATGGTACGATTTTACACAACTGTACTATGTCCTTACATTTATTGCTGCAGTATTCTAACATATGGGAGGGTGCCAAAGCTCAACAGGAAACTTGTGAGGGGGAAGGATCAGAAGAGTTCAATAAAAAGGGCTGAAGACCGGCACTAGCAAAAGCAGTCATAGGTCTATAGATAACACCCAACCTGTAGTGCTTGGTAAAGGTATGCACACAAGTCCAGGTAGCTGCTTGAAGAATCAAATTAGTATCTAAGCCCTTGAAAAAGCACCAGAAGAAGCCACAACTAGTAGAATGTCTATTAAGTGATGAAGGAAGGCTCTTGCCATGAAAAGTATAACAAACAGAAATAGCATTAGAAATCCAAGAACAAATAATTTGCCTGGATACAACAAAAGACCCAAGATCCTGGATGAAAAGAAAACAATTAAATGATCAGACTTTCTATTAGCCTTAGTGTCATCCAAATAAACCCTGAATTGCATATGCACGTCCAAAGTATGCAGCACACCCTCACTGTCAGCTTACTGAGAAGGGAAAAAGTGAGGCAGATTAACAGACTAGCTAAGTGATAGCTCATTAACCACCTTAGGCATAAAAGAAGGGTTAGTGCGCAAGGACACTCTGTCCTCATGAAATATCAAAAAAGGAAGAGAAGCCATAAGGGCCTACAAATCAGACACCCATCTGCCATAAGGAATAGCTAACAGGAACAGTCTTCCAAGAACAATGTTGCAAGGAAGCTGGAGCAGCAGGCTCAAATAGAGCCTGAGTCAATTTCTCCAAAACAAAATTAAGATCCCAGGGAGGAGGAAAAGGCTTCCTGGGAGGTGTAATATTAAGGAAGCCTTTAAGAAATTGTTTCACCTCAAATCTGGAAGCTAAAGGAAGAGAAAAAGGCAGAAAAGCAGAGGCGATAGCTGATAAGTGAGCTTTAATAGAAAAATAGGCCAAACCAGCACTGAGCAACTCACTTAAACAAGAGGGAACCCAAGAAGCATCCACAGTAAGTTGGTCCAGGTTATGAGACAGATACCAAATGGAAAACCTCTTCCATTTTGATAAGTAGAATTTCCTATTAGTATGTTTTCTGGCCTCCTGCAGGATTTCCAGAACATCCTCAGACAAACGGTGTCTATGAGGAATCAAAATCCTATCACCCACAATGTCAGATGAAGTGTGGTAAGATGAAGATGGATGAGAGAGCCCTTGCCTTGTGTGATTAGATTCACCCTGTGAGGTAACTTCTGATGATTGCCTCTGGCTAGATGCAGAAATAGAGAGAACCAGTGCTGTCACAGCTAAAAGGGGGTCACCAACAACATTTTGGGAGCATCCTGTTGAATTTGGACCAGGACTTTCAGAATGAGAGGAAGGGGGAGGGAATGCATAAAGAAACATTCCCATCCAAGAAAATGAGAGGGCCTCCACCTTCCATACCAGATGACCTGGGACTCTGGCGCAAAACAGAGGGAGTTGTCTGTTCAGAGGGAAGGCAACATGATCAACTTGAGGAGTACCCTAATACTGGATAATGTCAACAAACACATCCCTGTGATGCATCCATACATGGGAGTGAGTTAAGGACCTGCTCAGAGTGTCTGCCACAATGTTCTGACTGGAAGGGATATAAACTTCCTGAAGTGTCACTTGATACTTGACAGCAATATCCCTACCAGAAGTTCCAACTGGCAAAGATGATAAGATCCTGTTCCTCCCTGTTTGTTTATATACCATATCACTGTGGTATTGTATGTGAACACTTTGAGAGGCCCTGGAGAGAAGAGAAAATGAAAGGCCTGAAGAGCCACCAACCACGCAACCATACATAAACCCACATATGTGGAGGTCCTCTCTAAAAACCAGCACAAAGCATGGAGACCTCCCAAACACAAGAACACCACACATAGCTCACTTGCAGATAAACACTGGGCATTTCAAAACTCACATGACAGTGTCTCACCAAGTAAGCACCTAAGGTGTAACATTAAACAAAATACACTAGTCATAGATGATACTATCGTGAGACACACTGATGTGCCACTCACCAGGCTGGATAAGGAGAATGGCATGGTCAGCTGTCTGTCTGGTAGCAGGATCAGCAACATTGCACATGCACTTGTGTCTCTCAGCAGCAGGTACTGCTATGACCATGTCATAGTACATGTCGGTGTGAACTACTTGAGATGTACCTCATGGGACTATATGAAGAGAGACGTGATTGAGCTCTCCGATTATGTGTCCCAGGCAAGTATGCCCTTAGCCTTAAGCAGCATACTACCCTCACCTACGATGATGCCTCAGTACAAACAAAATAATTATTGACTTCAATAATTGGTTGAGCTACTGCTGTCACTACATAGGTATCCAGTAGCTGTCAGGCTGGGATGATATGGTCAACAGACCATGCTGCTTTCCCAGGGATGATCATCATCTGTTACCTTTTGCCTTTTGGTTACTGGGCAAGGTACTTGCCTCAGGCATAGTGAATCTTTTACGCAATGTCATACGAACAAACTTTCTGACTTGAAAATATCCTCAAAAGACAAATTCAAGGTTATACTGCTTAATATACTCCTTGAAGGCTGTGGCCGAGACGTCAGAGTTTTATAATAAACTACTTTTTGGTGGATCTTCTGCTGTTGCTTTTCTTATACTGCTTAATGCTAGGAGTCTAAAAATAATGGAGGCACTTCTTACTTGGAAAACTGACGATGTTTGTGCAGCCATAGAAACCTGGTTTAGGGCCACAGAGAGTAATCTAGCAATGAAAGGCTATCATGCCTTCCACATATTCAGGCAGCAAAAGGAATGTGAAAAGAAGCAAAGGAAGAGGTGTAGACATCTTCATAAAACATAAGTACCTCTCAAGAATGGCTCAGCAGTAACACTCTCTAGAGTTAGTACAAGTACAACTGACTGTAGGGGAACCCCACCCCGTCATTGTTAGCTGCTGGTCCACCAATATGAACAATGGAAGCCAGTCACTGCCTTCATGGATCTAGTTGAGTCAGTTATAGTACAGCCCAACACCCTAGGCATGGGTCACTGTAACTATCCTTCCATCAATTGAGATACATATATGTGCTCATCCACGCTCGCCCTAAGGTTCCTGCACTTTGTAAACACAAAGACTTTGGAACAGTTAGTCTGCATACTCACAAGGGGCTTGAATGCCCTTGACCTAGAAGTCACCAACATGGATGATCGCTGCACCCACCCATTTGTAATTCTCTCACTGATAATGTCTGACCATACATTAGTCATGTTCAGTGCAACAATAGTACCTGACCCCCCCCAACCACAGGATCCAAAAGGCAGAAAATTCTCAGCAAAGCAAACTATACCCTCCTAACAGATGGCATATCTAGTTTCAAACCTACTGCCACCACAGACAGTAAATACTTCTATATGGAGGTGTACAGAAATGGACTGTATAAACAGCTTTACAAGTGCTTAGCCTTAGCTGTACCAGAATGGTTCAAAACTTGCCCACAGAAAAAAAGCCACCATGGTGGACATCTAGCAAAAATAGTTTATGCAACATGAGAAGAAAACAGATGTCCAGAAAGAACAGGTATCAGTCTCAGCAGAACAACACCCTCCATAGCTTGAACAAGTAAAGCAGACATGTTTTGTAAAATGCTCTAAAGTTAATTATGAAACTACATTGGCATCCATAGCTAAGGATAATCACAAGGTATTCTTTAGCTATGGCTGTAATGTAAAATGGAAGGCCCTGCATTGCACTAAATTCAGAGTGGACAGTACAACTCATACTGAACCAGAGGACACAGCCAGCCTGTTAACATACAGGTTTAGCAATAATTTCACACCCCTGTCTCTACCAATCATACCTCATGGCATACCTGTTAACAGTTGTCTATTATTCCTCCAAATAACTGGCCCTAACCGCACTTGTCAGTGCCACAAACACAGCCTGTATGAGATGGGATAACATCCCTGGCTGCTTATTAAACAGTGTAAAGCTAAATTAGCAGAACCACTGGGAACTCTCTCTTCAACCACAGTTTAAGTACTGGATTTTTCCCAGCAGAGGGGGAAACAGCAACCATAATACCCTTGCACAGAAGGGGTCCTTCATCCAACCCAGGATACTATATGCCCATAAGCCTGACCACACTTATCTGCAAGGCCATGGAGAGAATCATCTTCAACCTTATCATCAAGGACATTGGTGACCTTCAAACTCTTTACCCAAACCACTTTGGGTTTGACAAGGGAAGATCATGCCTGTTAAACCTAATGGAATTCCTCAATAATGTCACCAAAGCCCTGGATTAAGGCAAATAATTACATATTGCCTATCTCAACCTGTCCAACAGCTTTGGCACAATCCCCTCCCTCACTGAGGCATTTCAGATCTCACCCACTGGGGATTAACACATACATCATTAGATGGGTAACCATCTGACTCACCCACGGAATGGATACAGTCATAGTTGGAGATTCCACCTCTACCAGCAGAACTGTTACCAGTGGTGTCCAACAAGGGGGTCTATATTAAAATCGTGAAAGCTTACTTTCGCAAATCCACATTCAACAACACATAAATGTTAAAAACCAAATACAGCAAAAGATGAAAAACGCAAACACCACAACGTTGAACCTATTCCTGGAAGCAACAGCTTGCAGGAGGGCAAGCCCCTTGCACCCCCCACACCTCCCCTACTTAAATATACCAACTCCGAGACCGCAATACAGTGGGGAAAAGGATTTATTTCCTCATCCCCATGATCACCCTGCCGGCCAAAAAAAGGACGTTCGACATTCCAGATTCACTTTTTTCGCTGTTTGATATTTATGCACTTCAACATTTATGTGTCGATGAATGTGGTTCTAACATAGATCCCCACAAGGGTCTGTGCTGGGCCCCATACTGTTTGGAATATATTCCCAGAAAATCAAGAGACTAAAGATGGCCTGTGGCTCCACGCGTTTGCTGACAATGACATTCTGGGGGCTATCACTGAATTCCCAAACAATGTCAACATAATACCAAATGTGCTTACATACATAAATGATTGTTAACAAAACCACAGACAAACTACACCCAGATTAATTGACTATTATCTCTTTCAATGAAGGAGAAGTCTTTGGTAGTTACCCTATTAATAATACCACCCCTCCCATGTTCTAACCCAATGAGGAGAGATTTGGGAATGCAGGTTGTTGACAACCTCACCATTGATCATCAAGTGTCCACAGTGACAATGAATGCCCATTACATTGTACACCTCATACGTGAAGGCATAGCATCCAAAACTAAGGATATTATCACGCCACTGTACTCATCCCTCATCAGACCAATAACTGAGTATAATGCTTCCTTTTGCATGTACATCACCAGACACCTGCAGCAGCTGGAGAGACCTCAGAGGTTCCTCAATAAGAAAATCCAGGGCCTCCAAAACATGACCTATATGGAAAGATTGAAACCATGGAGATGTACTCTGTATCCTACAAGCTGCTGAGAGGTGACTTGTGGCTGGCCTACAGAGCTGTCTCAAACACTGCCTTTAAGGAAATACTACACCTCCACAAATCACATGGGACAAGAGTCAATCACTTTAGGGACCTTAACCTAGCCCGTGACAACAGCAGGACATGCTAGAGAGACAAATTATGTCTACCACAGATTGACACTCAGGTGGAACAAGCTCCCAGTTCACGTGTAACTGTACTCCTCAATGACCCTATTTAAGGTAACTGGGACAACTGCATGGGAAATTGTATATTTAGCCCATGGTTTCACCTATGTCACTCTAAGACATGGTCAACCAGTGCTGCTCATTGCTTCCCAAAGTAGGGTCATTTTGGTAGCAGCTTTGCATGAACCTTTGAAACTATGAACCTATGCAGGCCTGTCAACATCCTATCAACATTCTGTCCTACTGTCTTGCAAGACTCAGACTTGTGCCATGGCAATTTACTCAGATAGGTGGGGGTTCTATTGTCAACTGTGTGTGTGTGTGTGTGTGTGTGTGTGTGTGTGTGTGTGTGTGTGTGTGTGTGTGTGTGTGTGTGTGTGTGTGTGTGTGTGTGTGTGTGTGTGTGTGTGTGTGTGTGTGTATTCACGTTTGACATTACAGAGAGCCTTTTACCACAGCATCTAGAGCACTGCTATTACCATATTCTCACTAAACACTGCTGATGTCATTAGCTATATCAGATGTCTGGATTTGCAGTCATCCCACCAGGGCATGGTCAGACACTGCCATGGAGGTCAGTCAGATGTCACCTCATCCTATACCAGAAGGATGACAGTGACATGGCTTTTACTCTATCCACATACATCATGGCATGATTTGTAGGCCCTATGTTATCTTCCTGAGAAAGCTCTGTGATCTCTCCTGCTACTGCATGTGTCTATAGAGGTTCATGCAAAAGAGAACATTATACTGTATTACTGTTCTGGTGTGGTTTGACTTAAGTGCTGTCATACAATACTAAGATCTGAATATGATGGCATGACTTATGATGTGCCATATATTTGTCCTGGAAGACCATTAAAGGGAGAAGTTAGAAAGCAATGCTATCCATTACAGTTTCTGCCATCAACACCCTTACAAGACAATTTGCTATAACACTGTGAAAGTCTGATGGTACCAGCTGTTTAACTTTCAAAGGCCAATATAAGTCAAAAGTACAATGAGCAGTCCAAGAACAGAAATGCAGATATACTAAGCAGTAAGTCAGTTATGCCCCCTGATCGTCAGACTTAACTTTTGCATCCCTGGCTCCAAATATAGAAAACAGGGGTATGGCACAGTTATCAGCACTTATACAGGGTGTTGTGGTGGGGTCAGGAAGCCTAGGCTGACACTGAAAGTCAGTGAGTAAGAAGGAGAAGAAGCCAGACATTGGAATAAAACAACAAATGGCCAGTGGCACAAACTGAGTAAGTGTGTGTGTGTGTGTGTGTGTGTGTGTGTGTGTGTGTGTGTGTGTGTGTGTGTGTGTGTGTGTGTGTGTGTGTGTGTGTGTGTGTGTGTGTGTCTCTGCATGAACACAGCCAATCTTTGTGCTAGCTCTATGTTTTTGTTTGTCAGACAGGTGTAAGCCATGCATGGTAGAGGTGGCAGTTCAATGTTCTCATCCCGGACAATGAGAAATGGCTCTGCCAGGAGATGCACTGGCACATCCATGCCCATGGTCAGATGCATTGCTGCTACTTGAACTTGAATGATGTCTACTGGATGAGCTCCCTACAAGGGGACACACAGGACCATGACCCCAGGTCTTGCCATGTCTGGGTGTGGACAGCAGACTCACTGATGGAGCAATGGAACTACTGCCACTATGGGAGTTTAATCGGGCATTGCCACATTGGCTGATAGCAGATGATGTTGTTTACCTATGGGCATAAGGATGCTATTGCCCTCAAAGCAGACATTCAATCACAGACACTGCTCATTCCATGACAGCCACCCCTCAGTACATCACAGACACCACTTGTTCCAAAGTGTCATTCACCCGATGCAGTGAATCAGCAACACAGTGGAGAAACCCACGCAAGTCAGACTGTGCCACATCAAAAACCCTGAACATTTCTCGGGGGCAGCTATGGGATCATGCCTATGCCTTCATGATGGCCCTAAACATACATTGAGTTGACACCTGCACCAGATAGAGGGGGCAGGCCCTCTCCAGGCATCCCTGTCAATCCTCCTTTATGGCACCTTGCCCACACTTTGACTATGGACAGACTCAACAGGCAATGAATCTGCAGTAACCTCACTTCCATGAATAATGTGCTCACCCTCCACTTGTCCAATATCTGTGGCCAGTAGGTGTAGGCTAACTAGCTGTATCTGATGGAAATGTAGGGGATGGCTGTATATCAACCTCTGTGCCAAATTCAACCGCTGCTCTCCCCAAATATGCCACAGTTTGTCCATCATCATCATCATCAGAGTCTGTGGATCCACTGTCATTAGGTGGTACAGGGCCCATACTCCCACTGTCATGCTCACCTGTGGTAAACAGCATGAAACACAGGGATACATTAACACTTGCACTACTATAGTGCAATATATGCTAACAAACTAACAGTGCTGCTACTATTACAGAAAGTACAGCAATACACACAACAGGCCTCAGATCAAAATCACAAACTACAATATTTGTTTCAATTGCTCAGCACTACTGATATAAAATTATTTGGCTTTCCATCTGCAAAAGACATACTACACTGTACTCCAGATGGTCCAGGAAGCTATTAAAAAAGAGGTAAGGGTAATATCATCACAGTTAACTGTGACACAGGGGATAATATATTTACCCCGTATATGTTCATTAATGGTACTTTAAACAAGAACATGGCTGACAAATTAAGGTTATAAGTGTCACAATCTTCAATTCCCCACCCAAAACAAGACATTTTGATACTGAATTCACTTATTTATTTCAATTGTTTTACTAAACAAGAGTATTCAACTGCTGAGATATCAAAGCTTACATGGAAACACCTTCTGGGACATGCTTGGTATGTTGGAAGGTGTTGCACCCACATCCAGGACATGTTGTACTACACTGTCCTGGGATCTGTCTGAATTTGTCAAATTGGCCAGGAACTCTTAATTGAGGGTTAGTGGTGGTTCTGTAGCAGGCCCTGCACTGGTATCCATTTGGTCATTGATCGCTGCAGCTGCTTACCTCCTTGCAGATGTTATCATGTCAGTGGCCCTGTGGTGCACCTGTTCTTATGTTCTGGTGTGGCCATGCATGACACTGACATCATGAACAATCTGTTGCCATATTTGCATCCTATGAGGCATATCTCCCTGTCCCCTTTCCAGGAGAAAAGCAACATGTTGCCAAAGCCCGTCAACTATGACTTGATTTTCAGTATCCTTAAAGGGGCGGGGGGGGGTCTCCCAAGATTGACACACCTAAGTGATATACTTGTAGGTATTCTAAAAAACAACAGAGGTATAATACACATAAATATCTCATAACTACAAAAAAACTGTTTCTAGATCAAACAGAAAAGGTATTACCCACTGGAAAAACATAAATGAGTCCAGAGATGTGAACTAGTCACAAAAGGCAGGATGCAAACAAGGAGAGTAACAAGAGCCACATGTCCTTGTGTGTACCAAAACAGTAAAGTCACCTTTGTCCCTAAAAGAACAGTCCAATCTAGTTTATGTCATAACAGTAACTCATCCTTGACCCCCAAAAAAGAACAGGCAAATGACCCATTTTGCTAACAACACGTCTTGAAATGTTAAAAGTGCTATCAATGGACCTGTCCCTGACACATTTGTACATATTCATCAAGCAACATTCTGTTTTCATGTATGGTCAATCATGTGTACCTCTGAAATGGCTTGACAGACAGGCCCATCACATCAGTACATTTTTAACTAATGCATACAGATAAAAGTGTAAAGGCCTTTGCTTCACACTAGTCTTACATACATTCCGGCATATGCAGTATGTAAGTGACAAAAAAGGAGCATACCTGCTGAGGTTCATTACTCCTCTGTACAGATATACCCTGAAGAAAAAGCACTTTTGCAGTCTTCCCAACATATACAACTCTCCTCACCATCATTCTGGATAGCTACATGTTTTGTTTTTTATAATGGTGTACATTATTAATGGATTGCACCTGTCTTTTTGTCTGTGTTTCAAAGATGCACACCAGTCTGGGCCTATAGGCAGCTGAATTGCATGCTAAACAACCAACCCAACACAGTGGAGCTATTCAACAAGTTATAAGGCATCCATGTATACTTCATGCTGGTTTCTCCTGCAGTTGTCAAAACTTTTGGAGGTCAGACACTGAAAGTCTGCGCATACATAATGTTATGCCCTGCTGTTGCTTTAATCCATTTGTATGTGCAAGAGGCTAAAGCCAATGCTATTTCCACTACCAATCAGCCTAAATCAATAAGGAGAAGAGTTGTCAAGCCACATTTAAGTTATCACAACCTACATATATGGACATTGTAGAGTGCAACGCACTGGACAGGGACATAATACAAGAACTCTGTGACATCTGACATCCTCAAATCAGAGGCACTAGCTGGATAAATTATAAATCCACTTTAATCGATAAAATCCAATGGTTTAGCGCTTTCATCTACACACTGATAGACTTCTTCAGAACAAATTCACATATGCTTGCAATAGTTTAAATAAATCCAAGCATCCAATCCATTTCCATCATGAATTAACATTCAATTAAGGAAATACTCATTTAAAGTGCACCATGCTTTATACTGACGAGTCAATGCAATTTCATGTCATTCAAAATAATAAAATATATAAAAATGCTATGTAAAATATGTGTACTTACTAAAATATAATTTGTGTACAAACCATACTCAATCATAATATTTAAAATAATGCATTAAAAATTCAGTAAACTAATGATTCGTAAAATAATGTACAATACTTATACATATATCATAATAATGTAAAAATTCATAAAGTGTTAAACAATATATCCTATGGTCTGATTTTAATGTGTATGATTATCCAAGATAGGTTTAATAGAAATATTTTCATTTAAACTGGGATAAATGGAGGCATTCAATTTTATCTGCCACTTAACTTCTCTTTCTTCCAATTTTTTCTTTATACTGCCTCCTCTCGGATTAGAATATATAGTCTCCAGTGTGCCAAAAAGAAATTTGTCGCAACTACCATTTCCTTTTAAATGTTTCCATAAGGCATTCTTTTCATCTCCTCTTTTTATACAATAGTAGTGATCGTAAATCCTATTCCTAAGGCACCTGTCCGTTTTCCCTACATAAAAGCAGGAACATTTTGTGCACTTAGCTAGGTATACTATATGGGATGTTCTGCAATTGCCTTTTTGAAAGACTATTTCAGTTCTGTTGATGTCTTCCAACACTGTCTTTTTAACATTTATAATGTCGTTGCACTGATTACATGTCCCACATTTGTTCGTACCCATCTGTGCATCCTTACTATTCGCATTCTTAGTCTTATTTTCAAATTAATTTTTCAAATTAAATCCATTCCTAAATACAAATGAAGGTCGTGTTCCAACAATGTTTTATATACTGTTATCAATTCTCATAATATTCCAATTTTTTTCCACTATTTTCTTCATATCTTGTATGTAAGGTGCGTACTGTAAAACACATGCCCCAGTGTAGTTAATACCCATTGTCCTACTATTGTTCCCTACTGTCTTAGAGTCATCTTGGATGGCGGACCCTATGATCGGTTTGTATCTAGTTCCTCTATTGTTAACTACATAATCCTTTAATTCATTGATCATACTCACGGGGTATCCCCTGGTTCTAAACATGTTACCAATGAAATCTAATTCAATTATCAGATCCACATAATCAGATGTCATCCTAGCTGCTCTTATATATTGCCCTTTTATAATACTTCTTTTTTGTGAATAGGGATGGCAGCTGGTATATTGCAAATATGAATGATTGAAAGTGTTCTTTCTGTATATTTTAGATTTAAACCCTCCATTTCCCATACTAATACAAGTGTCAAGGTATGGTATTGATTCAGATTCTATACTGAAGGTGAAATTCAAAAAATTACTTCTAGTATTCAAATAATTCATAAAGTCACGTAGTTTAGTCTCTCCACCATTCCATATAATGAATACATCGTCCAAAAATCTCGTGTACAAATTGATGTAACTATTCCATTCAGTTTCCAAAATATATTCATTTTCCCAATCTAATAAAAATAAGTTAGCAAATATGGGAGCGCAAGCCGCTCCCATAGCTACTCCTTTACTCTGTCTGTAGTATTCTCCCTCAAAAAGTACATAGTTGTGTGTTAACACGACTTCCATAAATTCCATCAGTAACAACTTCTTATCCCATCCTAAAGTACTGTATTTATCCATACTGTTACTAAATCTCCTCATACCTTCAGCCAGGGGTATACTAGAAAAAAGGATCTACTACGTCAATAGTAACGAAACAAATACTAGTAGTGTACAGATCCGGTGTAAGTCTTCTTAAAAAGTCCCATGAATCTACCAATAAATGTCTTATATTTTTGTATAACGGTTTTAACCATTTATCTATCACAGATCCAAAAGGGAACATTTTAGACCTATTCCCAGAAATGATGGGACGAAGGGGGGGATCCATCACATTTTTATGTACCTTGGGTATCCCTACAATGGTACTAATAATGGGAAACTCAACTTTTAAGTAATTGTACAAATCAGCATCAATCCTTTCATCTAACAAAAGTTCCTCTAAAAACATATCAATTTTTCGATAACCTATATTTACTTCACTTATAGAAGAAATTTAATAATTTCCAGAGTTCAATAAAATACAATTGATTTTGTTATTATATTCCATGACGTCATACAGTACCACTCCCCCTCCCTTATCTGGTTTCATAATACGCACATTGCCATTCATTTTAAGTTGATTAACTAAATTGTATTCGGTATAACTTAAATTGTATTTCATTTTATTGTTTTTACATTTATTTGCATATTCATACATTTCATCTATGACCAACTTTTAAAATGTGGCCAATGTGTTATTCAAAGGTGGGGTGTATGTACTTTGCTTTCTAAACTCACTCGTCAACCTCCTTTCCTTTCCTTCTAACTGTACACAGAGATTAATTTTTCGTATATATTTCTTAAAGTATACAATATAGTCTACTATGTTGATGGGCTTATTAGGTACAAATTTCATCCCTTTGGTGAATAACTGAAAATGTTCCTCTTTAATGTCTAGGTGTGTATAATTAAAAATATTGTATTCACCTAAACTGTAGTGCATATTTTTGCTGTTACTAAGAACAGTTGTGGTTGCACACATATTTCTTCTACAGTAGTCGGCTGTTCTGGGTATCGATTTATTTCATCCTCAAATCAGAGCGAGAGCCAACCATGGAGAATCCATCTCAGTAGAGACTGAGGTATGTGTAGCCCTTAGAATATTAGCTATGGGTACCTTTCAGAGATCAACAGGGGACATGCTGGGGGTTTCACAGGCATCAGCACTAGGGATCCTCCATCAATTCCTGGATGGTATGCTCCAACATGCCAGTAGGCACATATATTTTTCCTGTAGTTTTAAGGAGAGAGCCAGAGAAATGCAACAGTTGTAGCAGTTAGTGCACTACCCTGCAATACTAGGTGCCATAGATTGCACTCATGTAGAAATGAAGGTACCATCTGGGAAACAGGTTAGGCTCAACATTAACAGAAAGAACTACCACTGTATCATTTGGCAAGCCATGTGTAATGCCAAGGCAATCATACTGAACGTGTGTGCTGTCAACCCTGTCAGTTACCATGGCTCACATATATGGCACACCTTTCAACTGTACCAGATGTTTGCTGGGGTGGATATCCCACAGGGTCATCTACTGGGGGATGCAGGATATGCACTGGAACCATGACTGATGACACCCATTTGAAATGCACACACACCCATGGTAGTACGCCATAATGCTGCACACATTCAAACCAGAAATGTCATACAGCGTGTATTGTGCCTGCTGAAGTGACAGTTCCAGAGCCTATATACATCTGGGGGAGCCCTGCCATACAACCCACAGACATGCACAGAAATATTCACAATATGTGCATGCTACACAACATAATCCTGAGGGAACAGCTGCAGCAAGTTCAGCCAGTGAAAGAGACACACATCCCACCATCAATGCCAAGGTCACTGCAGCCCCAGGCAGATGAGGAGTTATAGGGGAATCCCTAGCTGCTGTGGGTGATGTAGACAGGAGTGCTCAGCATTCTCTTGCACTGGCTAAGAGACAATGCATAGCACACTCACTTACCACCTAGAGGCAATAAACTTTCCCCTACTCACATACACAGAGTAACATGGATGCCAGGCAACTCACACAACCTTTGCTTCCCCATGTATTGTCTGTGTACTGCTTTCATCAGAAAGAGTCACCCTTCGACAAACACTGTGGCAACTGCTGCTTTTACAAGGTAAGTCCTGTACCTGGAGTGTATCATTTAATAATATTATGGCATATCCTTGGATTTCATCAGCTGTTACAGTAAGCAAGTACAAGGCGGGATATTTGTACAAGCATTACGGTAACATGTGACAGCAGAGACTTACTTGATGTATATGTGTCCATTATTAAGTGTTAGACCCAGGCATCAAAGATTCACACAGTCATAAGTCTCAAAATGAATGATGATTACTGCATGCTCACAGTTTAGCACCACACATTTGTACTACATCACTGAAGAGAGGTGTTTGACAGTAATGACACATTGCAGTTTCTAACCTCACAAACCTCACATGATCAAACAGACAGGATGCAAAACAAGAAGAGAAACAAGAGCAGACTGTATTTGTTTGTGGCATAACATCAAATCCCCTTTGCTTGAAGCAAACAACAGTCTGTGCTTGTATGTGCCATAACATTAACCTCAGATTTGTTCCCCCCAACAGAACAGTTGTACCCTTGTATGTGGCATAAGAGTAACTCACATTTGTCCCTTACCCCCAAAAGAACAGTCTATACTTATTTTTGCCATCCAACCTGACCTTCAGCTGTTAGCAAATGCATATCATATTATTGCCAGTTAATATCCTCACACATGTTAAGGCCAATGATATAGCATGGCTTACAGACGGCATCTCTTGGGGTACTGGGCAGATAAATGATGAATGACCAATAAGAATGGACAGGTAAAACAGAGCTGTAAATATGCCAGTAATAAGCATAATAGGTTGTGTGCTCACTAAGTGCACTTACCTCAAAATACAATAACACATATGACAATAACAGTTCTGTGGTTTGATATCAGTGTAAATTCTGTTGTAGCCAGTTGTGTGAAGAATGACATTGGTTCTTTGTTGCCCAGCTGTTTATGTGGCAAAAAGGATAAGGCACCCATCCGATTTTTCTGAAGATGCATTGGACTGAGAGTTGAAATACAGACCTGCATTGGAGTAAGAGTTGAAATGCAGACCTATGTAGACATATCTCCTGTGTACTAACATTTTCAACTGTGTATATGTCATAGATTAATTTTCCTCATTTCAAATAATTGTCTTTTTTTTATTTCTTTTGTTTTCTTTTATAATAAATAATGGTTCAAACCTGTCAGAGAAAACAGTTTGTGACAATTGAAGACAAAGTTGGATGTTAATGAAACAGAAGCCTATTGTACGCTACTTCCTTGCATTTCCAAATTCGACAGACCTAAATGTAACAATCTGTAAGTCTCACCTGATGTAAGCATTCACAGTTGCCATCCTTCTAACCTGACACACCCAGCTGATGTAAGCAATCACAGTTGCCATCCCTCTAACCTGACACACCTACCTGATGTAACCAATCACAGTTGCCATCCCTCTAACCTGCAACACCCACCTGATGTGAACAAGCACAGTTGTCATATAAACAACACAAAACAACACAAATGCAAAGGGAGTGCGTACAAGATGTGAACATCCCTGCAGGGAGCCAACTTTTTGGGATTCAGCAGTTCTAATGAGTTCAGACCTCATTTGCATATTCACTGTGTTGAAACCCTGGACACTGCACACAGTTCTACACTAAAAGGCAACCGTGTAGCTAGGGACCCTGACGTGTAGCTGAATGCTGCACAAAGAATGGATATTACTTTGCTACAGACCTCTGGTTCTGTCAATTTTCTAAGTTTGACAGAGCAATGTTTTCAACAGTTACACCAGTTATGGCCCTTCTCCCTCCCATTATTTATGCCTTTGTCCAGATATCTTGCCTTAAGAGGTTGAGATATCTGGTAGACTTTGGATGTGTACCATTCCTCAGGGGGCGTGGCAGCAAAGTTGCTTTTTGCAAAGGTTCATAGGTTTGTAGGTTTATAGGTTGGTACTAGGCAATCAGCCCTAGGGCCTATACAAGCCTAGCCATATCAATGCTGGTGTCTTCTCATTTTTCTAAGTTTGTGGGTGCAATATTTAAGTATCCCTAGTTCTGGCCCCTTTTCCCACCCCATTACTGATGGCTTTCTCCAGATTTCCTGTTCTAAGAGTCTGAGAGATCTGCTACATTTACGATGTGTACTCTTGGGGGGGGGGGGGGGCAGCTAAGCTGCTTTCTACAAATCTGGTATCCGCTCAGTTTTCTCAGTTTGTAGGTGCAATATTTAAAAAATATCCCTAGCTCTGTCCCCTTTTCCACCCCATTACTGATGACTTTCTCCAGATTTCTTGGTCTAAGAGGTTGAGAGGTATGCCCTGTAGTGCAGTTCGATGCATACCTCTCAATTGTCCAGATAGATTTTTGCAATATATTATTAGTGTGTTCCTCATGAAATATGTGATGTCCTGGCAAATCCCTGGGATGATCCGAGGACAGAAGTCACTAAATAATAACATAGATTTGAGTTTCCAAATTCATATCCTTCATACACTGCATGATACTCAGCACCCTGTTATAGCAGCTTTTTAAGTTTATTTGAGCAATATTTAATATTTGTCCCTATTTGTGTGCCTCCCCCACCCCTTTTGTCAGGCTGTGTCCAGGGATTTCAGCTGGGACTGGGTTGCGAGGCATAGTTCTGTGGTTGCATTCAAAAGGTTTTTGAATACAGCCGGAACAGCAGCACGGAGCCTACATGGTTCCTTTCTACCATGTTGAATCACTCCAGCCTCTTTCCCTGCTTCATTTGTATGCTAATCTGCTGCTTATGCAGCTGATTACCATATCACAATGTTTACATGGTGTCTGCATGGTCACCATGATTTCCCCGGAGATTAGCTCTTCTACAAGGCACTTACTGAATTTCAAATTTCTTGCTCCCATCGATGCAGACACAGGAAATTTCGCAGTGTTAGTGTTACTGAATTTCCCCATTATTTGTACACCAAATTTTATCAACCTATCTCCAGGTATTATGGTTGTCCATATTGTTAAAGAGTGAAAATCTCAAACTGACTTCATTACCCTTTCTAAGACAATTAGAAGTAATTGAACCCTTAGGGGGCATCTTGAGTTTCTATGGACAGCATTTATGCAACCTCAGTCTTCATAATCTGTTGATTCCCTATTTGTGTGACTGATTGGGGAGGCTGAAACATCTTTCCAACCAATCTATTGCTGTGATTTGTATGTGAAGGGAACATGGGGCGCCCCACAAATTGCATCTGTGCAAAAAATAGCGAATCATGATGTCAAGAATCTTTTACTGGCAAAGACATGTAGAAGGCTTTAAATCTGAATATGACAGCAGCATAGGCTCTCCTGGTGTTTACAGCTCATGAATTACACAGTAAGGGCACCATAATTCTTCTCCAAAGAGAAAAATGTGCTGCGGTATTGGTTTGGGAAGGTGTTGAACCTCTGGAGAAAGTATGCAGTACCTGGCAAACTGAAGATGAGCTAAGATGTCAGCTATAGAACTTTGAATATGTTTTGCAGAGAATGTTAAGTTGATTTTTAAATGTAGTAGAAGTAGTAACTTCAAAACAGACTGCATTCAGACTGAATGAGAGGATCTACTGGTGAGAATCTGAACAACAACAGCACGATTATCAGAATGAAAAAATTAACTTTGTGTCTCTGAACTGATCCTAACAAATGTAAATGGAAGCCTATATAGGCCGGTTCCTAGGAATGCAATATCTTTTCTGACAGGCTCAGGTCAGACGGATGGCAATTGAGGCGCAAACCATTTTCCCCAAGTATTCTTCCATCGCTGTGCTAACAGCTGCATCAGTGAAAAGCTGAAGAGTCAGAGGAACCCCAATCAGACTGGCACAGCAAAACCCTATTGATTTGACCCAGAAACACCTTCCACAAAAGTTGATCATCTTACACCCTTTTTGTAATTCATACCCAATGTTGTTCTGCTGCTTTCCTTTCAACAAGTTTGTCAAAGGTCTAGAAAATATCTTGCTTGGGAAATCACCCTGCATGCAAAATTAAGTAAACCGGTAAGAAATATGACTTGGCTTACCTTTATTTTGGAACCAACTAGGAATTCATCAATAGCTATCTTTAACTTATGTATTTTATCACTGGGAAGCTTGAACAATTTTCCAATCATGTTGATTTCTAAAACTAAAAAAGTAATATAGTAACTTAGATATTCAATTTTGTCCTTAGCCAGGTGAATGCCCAAGTGATCACATAAATCCATGAGAATTTCCATGTCTGCTATAGTACCTTGCTCACCCTCCCGATAATAAGAACGTCATCAAGATAATGAATTGCAGCTTGGTTTACAGCCCGTTTCTGCAACATCCGTGTAAAGTTGTGCTGAAGGACTCATAAATAGCACAGGCTGTTGAACAGTCCATACACTTGGGCCTGTCAAAATACAATTGGCTTTGAAAGGAGAGTCTGAGCAATGACCAGTCTTGCAGACATATGGGCAGCAAGCAGCAGAACAATGACCAGTATTGCATGCATACGGGCAGCAAGTGAAAAGCCGAGTTAATGTCCAGCTTACCTGACTAAAGTTCTTTAAACTTCTGAATAAAAGTTGCCATATCATCTACGGTGTCATATTTTACCCTGTAGCTTCTTTTGAAATAAAGCAAATGGATTGAAGACCCTGTTTGGCAAGGAAAAGTGATAGATAAGGCAAAATTCATTCTTTTTTCTTTGGAACTAGCCTGATGGGTGAGATCATAAATTGCTTCCAAGGCAAAGTCCTAATCAGGATAATAATTTTCCTGGCTACTAATTCCTCTTTAATAATGTTTAATACTATGCTGTCTTTACCAAATGTAGATTCCAAATTCTTGATAATCTTATTATTAAAAGGAAGGAACATTGGATTTCAATTAAAAACCTTAGCTGAACCCCAGAATTAAAGTTTTTGATACAGGGTGATCAGGGTAAAATTTTAGTTGAAGAGCAAGTTCTTCTACTTTAATAAACAAGTGGGTGATCCTGTTGTTGTAGACCTCACTGGGGAAAAATTCTGTTTGCTCAAAAGGACCTGTATTATCACAGTTGAAGTGTGTTGTCTCTGTGATTTAGTCCTGGCATTGGTCTGGAGTAGCTCATTTTTTTGCCAACAACCGAAGGCTGAATGAGATTTCACACAGTGTTAGTACATGTCAGAAAGTCAGCAATCCAGACAAAAACAGTGGGCACTGTTGAAGGGCCAACAGGCTTTTGTAGTCTGAGAATTCACATTTACTTCAAGGCTGCTGAAATAGGATCTGTCCAACATAGTACTAAACCAAGTGTTGGGGTGGCACTGTTCCCACCTTAGGGACTTGTTGACCTCTTTTAATTGCCTGAATCGCTGATCATAACCTAACCAGGCCACTCCTCCATGAACATTATGGGCCTCTCTGATAGTCAATAAATAAAAAATTAAGTGCAACTGAGAGTCATCTTCAAAAAGTACAGCCATAAAAACTAGAAAACATGATGCTCATGAGTACCAGTTTCTCTGTGTCTGTTGGTGGGTGACTTAAATAAAGCTGCCAGTGTAGTTATCAAAACTTTGGAACCTGATTTTTCAGCTTCAAGTAACCTTTGACTCACGTTTGCATCAGCCAACTCAAAAATGTTTATGTACTTCCCCCTTATGATTTTGCCGCTAATTGATTTGGGAATTTGGGTGGTTGTATGTGTGTCAGGGTATTGGAATTATCCAGGTAGAACATGGGGTTATTAACTGCAAAGGGCATTGGAAACATCCTAACTGGAATACAGAGGTCAGACTGAAGAATGCCACCTGAAATGTCTGAGGTTTTACCCCCTGACTGCACTTGCAGATTGACCTGGATTAGTTGAGGGGAAGGGAGCTATATGGGGAACTATTAGAATCTCCTGTGCCACTTTGTTCAAATGGGAAGGCAAACCCTTTGTCTAAAACTAAATCAAATGACCTAGCCTTTCTGTCTCCAAAACAGACTTCAGAAATTCTTGAAGGTACTGTTCCTGAGTCTGACTCACTGAAACCTCTCCATCTCTATTGTCTTCATTAATGGGGCCTTCATTACCTGGCTCATCCACAACAGTTGTAGTCATGGCAGTTTCTGATTGTCCTTCTACTTCCATTTTTGCTTCAAACAGACTTCTGTGACCTGCTTCTAGTCTTTTTGGACAAAACTTCAGTTGACTGAGGGTTATCCAATTTGGCTGCAGTGCAACTTTTCTTGGATCCTGTTGTGGCTTGACTGCGCTTCCCTTCTAACTTATGAAACAGAAATTCAGTTTCCAAAATTATCCTGGCCCATCAAGATTTCAAGGATTGTAATGTAATGGCACCTGCAGATGAAAACTCAACATGTTAGTTTGGTGGGTAAAATTCTGCTATTATGCCCAAGGGTGGGAGTTAGTCACTAATTAGGTTACTCCAACTTATATGTAACAATTGCATCATTTTTGTTTATATGATAACTGCCTTCTAATCATGTAAGCTGACTGGTTGTGCCTACGATTCCAATTGGTGAAAGTATGCTAGAAAGTTAGTTTTCAAGTTATCAACACCCAGTAAATAACATAAGTGACTATACCGTCTCTTAGGCAAAAATTAAATTAATACCATTAGATTGGCAGCATTGTCAGTCACTGATACCAACTAATATATATATTTTTGAATATTACAATATACTTTTTTGACAAGGGAGTATATAATTTGGCTGTTCCAATTCTCCACCCTTATTCAACAAGTAGCTTGCCAGCCATCACAGCATACATGGCATTCCTTATAACAAAATTAAAAAAATGTATATATATATATATATATATATATATATATATATATGTATATGGGTCTACTTTGCTTTGTCAAAAGCCCATATGCTCGAATGTTATTTTCATGAGACAAAAATAATGAAAACTGAAATTTCCAACCATGTAGTTTTTCCCAGGGCAAGTAAACACTTGCACAACATGGGCAAATGTGTCCCTTTTCCCACTGTACTAAGATCCTGGAGTTGCCTCAAAAGAGAGAGAGAGAAAAAAGAAATAATCTTGAAACAACCACAAGTATTTTAACCAATGAAAGACTAGCCACAACCAACAACCACAATATCATCAATAAAAGTTGTAACCCATAGCAACTATGTATAACAAGAGGGATGGTGGATGGGTGTGGCTACTGCAGCAGTGCAAAATTCAAGCATATACTGCTATAAGTAAGTGCAACTTATACACCTGTACTATGTTCACCATTCTTAATGCTGCAGTAGCCTATGGATAGATTAAAAAGTGTACCCTACCTGGGAGAAGGAAGCATAAGGATCCAGAATCCCCCGAATAATGGTTCTCGCAAAGCCTGCTTTGGAACTGGAGAAGTTCAGCTTGTTGTGCATTGTAAAAGTATGTACAGAAGACCAATTAATTGTCTCTAGAATATTTCTAGAGTCTGACCCTTTCCAATTTTCCACAGAAGAAGCTAAGGCCTTGGTAAAATGGACCCTAACCCTGCCTGGAATGGATTCACCAAGGTGGGAGTAATAAAATACAACAGAAGAGGACAACCATTTACAGATAGTTTGTTTAGAAGTGGGTTGACCTTTCTTAGTCCCTGTATAGAAAATACATAGCCAGTCAGCTTTCTTAAAGGATTTGGTTGTTTCAAGGTAATACCTGAGTTGCCTGCGCATGTCCAAGGAATTAAAAGTCTGTTCTTGTTTTCTTGTCCTGGACAAAAAACTGTGAGGTTGATGGCTTCCTTCAAAGTGAACACTGTGACAAACTTAAGGATGAATGTAGGTCTAGTCTGCAGGGTTATCCTATCTCTATGGAATAACCATGTCTCACCATGAGAGCTTACAACTCAGGTACTCAACTTGCAGATGTCAACACAACATGTAAAATAGTTTCCTAAGAAATGAATCTCAATTCAGGCAATTAGGCAGGTTCAAAAGGTGACAGAGTCAGTTTCTCTAGTACAAAATTGAGATCCCATGACGGAGGTATTTGTTTGTGTGTGTGTGTGTGTGTGTGTGTGTGTGTGTGTGTGTGTGTGTGTGTGTGTGTGTGTGTGTGGGAGGGGGGTTCTCAAATGTAACACCCCTTTCATAAACTGTTTAACCAGAAACAGAGAAGAAATAAGGGTATCTATTGGAAGATAAGCTGAAATGACCACTTGATGCACTTTGATAGAAGTATACAAAAGGCCAGATGACCGTAACTCACACAAATTAGTGTGGGTTACAGTAAACTATTGACTTAATCAAGCAACCTGTTCCTGGTGATTAGGTCATTTCTGTACACTGGTTAGTTTGAGTTTTCGTAGTTTTTCCAGAGTACCATGTCATTAACTTAGATTACTAACACACAAATATTTAAGCACCAGGAGTGCAGCCCTGGTGATTGGCTAAGCCCCAACCAGAAAATATTTTCCATTTGTCAACCTATGACTTTCTAGAAGCAAAACTGAAATAGCAGTGGCTAAACTCAAAAAATAACAAAAAAATAACAAAAAAAAAAAAAAGAACCAAATCCAACAGAAGTGTCATGTTAAAACAGTCTTTAATAATAACTAGAATGTTCCATAAGTGCTTTCATCTCACATAGAGACTTCTTGGCTCCATTAGTATTAGCTGCATGTCCTTGTGAAAAAGATGCCTAAAAGATATTAAAACTGAATCATCCAGACAGTCAGTTGTAGTTGCTTCATGCCAGAATGTATCAAACTACCCTTGTCCTGTGTGAGTGGGTCCAGTCTGTGAGGAAGTTTCTGGTAATTGCCCTTGGCCAATTCCATAGGTAGGGAGAACCAATTTTGCCTGGGCCAAATGGGAGTTGCCACTATGCTTTTTGGTAACTCTTTCTGAATCTTCAGAAGTAGCTTGGAAATCAGTGGAAAGGGTGGAGAAGCATATAAGAACATCCCCGACTAGGGGAATGAGAGAGCATCTGTTCTCCAAAATTGTTTGCAAGGATTCCTAGAACAGAATTTTTCTAGTTGTCTATTTTGACAGGAGTTGAACAGCTCTAATTGAGGTATTCCCACATATGGATGAATTCCTGGAATACCTCTGGATGGAGTTTCCACCCACAAGTGTCTGTCCTAGATCTGCTGGGTTTATCTGCCAATATGTTTTGCTCTAATGGAATGCAAGAGGCCTGAAGAGTTAGAAAGTGTTCTAGAACTAACTCCTGAGCCATCATTGCTAAGCAGCATAATTGGTATGACCTGGATGAAGAGTTAGAAAGTGTTCTAGAGCTAACTCCGGAGCCATCATTGCCAAGCAGCATAGTTAGTATGACCTGAATGAAGAGTTAGAAAGTGTTCTAGAGCTAACTCCGGAGCCATCATTGCCAAGCAGCATAGTTGGTATGACCTGGTAACACCCCCCCCCCCTTGTTTGTTTAAGTACCACATCACTGTGGTGTTGTCTGTAAATACCTGAAGAGGTCCTGGTTGCCAAAGATGATGCACAGCTTTTGCATCTTGAATCACAGACAGCATTTCCGTGACGTTTATGTGCTTTTGTCTGTCTGCTTTGTAGTACAGACCTAGCACTTTTACTCCCATAGGAACTGCACCCTATGTGAAATCTGAGGAGTCTGTCTAGACTGTTTTGGGGTTGGAAGAGAGAGAAACAGAGTCCTGGACTGAGAGCCATCTGATTCCATCTACCACTGGGGTTCCTATTACGTTATCAAAAGATAACGTAATTGAACCATCAAAACTTCGAAATGGCTGCATTTCGAAGATCACATTGTGGGATTGCAGTACAGTGAGGATTGGAATATATGCCCTTTCCTCTCTGTAGTGCAATCTCAGAGTTGGAATATATATTTAGCGGGGGGAAATGCTGCCATTTCAAAGTTTTGATGGTTCAATTACATTATTTTTGATAACGTAATATGAACCCCTACCACTATAGTTCTAGCTTTATAAATCCCAGCACTGAGATTAGAAAATTTAGGATGTGAATGCTGGGTCCACATATTTTTTTAGGAATCACTAAATCATTCTCATATGCAGTTAGGCAAGTGGTATCATTGGGATTATACAGGCTGTAAGGCCTAGAATTCTGAGGAATTTTATTGCTGAACCCTGAGTCAGATGAGAAAATTTCAAGAATACTTCCTGATAAGTTTCTACTTCGTCTTGAGGTAAAAAGGTTTTTTGCATGAAAGTGTTTGTAAGGCATTCTAAAAACACAGTCCTTTGTGAAGGAGTCAGGAAGATTTCTGCATATTTATCTGAAAACCCAGATGGTTTTGTAGGGCTGAAACCTTTGTTAAGGACTCCTGACATCTGGACAAAGACACTGCACAAATAATCTAAATGTTGAAATAAGGAAAATGTGGATACTTTACAGTCTGCAGTGAGCCCACACAGGAGCTAGACACTTCAAAAACATTCAGTGCTGTAGACAGTCCAGAGTGTTATGCAGAGATCTTAGTGTGACCCAGATACACAACACATTATGAACCTCCTGAATTTATATGCTATTGGCATGTGATGGTAAACATCCTTTAGGTCTAAGGTTACCATAAGACAGTGATCTGGCAGAATTTCTAACACTGACTGGAGTGTCAACATCTTGAATTTTGTAACTTTCACACACAGATTTAGGAAGGAAATACAAAAGTGGTCTCCATTTTTTGTGACTAGAAACATTCGAAAATAAAAGCCCATTCGTTGGTGTTTAGCAGGAACATGTTCTTTGACAACTGCTTCTAATATAGTGAAGCACATGAGGGAAAAAAAGTGGTTTGGTTTGGAGAATAAGGGGTACTCCCCAGTGCAAGAAGGAGGATAATTTATCTACTGCTAGCTGTACCCTCCTTAATCACCTTTAAAACCCATCTGTCTGAAATTACCAAGCTGGAGCACTGAGGGACAGATGACCTGAAAGAGGAAGGGGAATACAGGCAGGAGGAGGGGTCTCTGGTATATTCATTCTTTAGATGGCACCTATCCATTTTTGGGAAATTCTCTTGTTTTTTTGTTTTGGGCTTGGGGTTGTTACCCTCCTGCCATTTTCTCTTGGGTGCCTGATTATTATTAGGCTGAGTTCTTTGCTTATTTTGTCTTTCAGCATAGAAGTTTTGGAAGGGAAAAATTTGGGGACCCGAAAAATCCTAGAAACTCCTTGTATTAATTTACATCTGTTATGCCATTGTCTGAGCAACTAAGTAGCAGCAGACCCAAACAAAACTTCTCATTCTAGAGAACTGAAACTTTCTGACTTTGTCATTTGAAAAGTTTTGGTGACATACCCAAGCAAGTTTCCTCAAAACAGTAGCTGAAGCCGAAGTCCTGAAAACAGTATCAGCACACTTATACACACTATTTAAGGCATGTTTAGAAAATGGAAATAAGTCAGACAATCTGATTCACATAAGGCCTATCTTCAGAGGTCAGTGATGAAGAAAATCTGTCGGGCTTTTAGCACACATCAAAATGAACTTCCACATATAGCCCTGGAAGTTTAGGATTCTGAAGGTTAATCTGGCAAAAGAAAAAAAAGTCTCTTACCCTACCTGTCCAACCCCCCCCCCCCATAGCTCCAAGAAATGGGTTGGTGGAGAGAAAGTACTTTTTTGCTGCTTGAACCATAGGACAGATAGCCAGCTATAGCATGAGAACAGAGAAATGTATGTCCATGTCAAGCTCTATACAATTTATCTGCTTTTTTAGGAACTGATGGGAGAAAGAGAATAAGAAACATTGCATGCAACTTTTAATGCAACCTCCAAAGCAGCAAAAAAAGGAGGACATTTTGCAGAAATAGGGATTTCTTGTTTAAGTTAATCATAGAATCTGATGAACTCTGTGGGGGGAGGACATCTGTCTCTTCCTAAGCAAGTATGTCACTCCAAAAAGGAGAAATCTTCCAATGGTATCACTTCTGTCTCACTATTTCAATAAAAATAATAAATAAAGATTTGCAGACTTTTGGATCCAACAGATCCTTTTTTTTCAAAGGCAGATCATGCTTTTAAACTTTAGTTACTTTTTTTTGAAACAGCACCAAAGCCATTGATGAGGGAAAGGCAGTCCATACAGCCTACTCCCTCCGATCTGAAGAAGGCCCGATACAAATACTCACTCGGGGTATCATTGAAAACTCATATATAATCAGAGACTTGTTATATAGAATCCTGGTGGGTGAATAAACCCTGTGTCTATCAACATTAGATTCATCAGAAAATTCCTCCTCCTCCTCCTAAGAAAGAGTAGCAGCAGTATAAGAAGGCATACAGGACACAGAGATAACTGATTGTAATAAACTCCTGGCTAGTATAATAACATCACTTTTAGGAACAGGAACCGTTTATTTATTTTCTATATGATCAATGTTCTGGTTCTTTTCTCTAGGTACATCCCTAAGGGCTGAATGGATAGGGGACAGTATATCATGTCGAATGAGAGGTCTGTTTCCCCAGCCATCTCGAGAAGATCCTCTCCAAGTACCCAACTTGGATGGTTTTCTCATGCACAAGCAGGGCACTAGAACAGCTGTAGGGCATGTGTCAGACCCCTGGTCCATAGTGGCTGTCAAGGCTACACTGAAGGGACTCAAGAAAATAATTTTCTGTTCTGAGGAAGTAGTAGTGACCACTGCAGTCACACATCATCAGCTGAGGCACAGTAATAGCACACTTGGGAGGAATGGACTTGTGTTTTAATTGTTTTTTTTTTTTAGGTATGTTAGGAGAAGGACCGGCAGGATCAGGGTAAATTCCATGCTGTAGCCGGAGAAGAAGCCTATTTTCTGGTAAAGTACACCTGAAGCAGTCAGTTGGAAGTTAATTTGTCACTAATTAGTATAAACAGCAGATAACCCTTCCAGTCCAATCAACTTTACCCCACAACAAAGTAACACAAGCAGCACAGAAAAAACTCTGTCAGAAATAGACAGAATTAAATAAATTACCTACCTTGTAAAATCTCATGAATCTAAGCAAACCAAGTGTAAGAAGAAGCATATAATCTCATTATACTCCCAGAAAAATACTTTCTGACTGTTCAGCAACACTTCAAAAACAAAAAATATATACTTAATCTAGCCCTAGGGCACAAAATGACTGCCAAATCCAAGAAAGCAATCCCTAGAGAGGCATTAACGGTAACTGAGGAACATCTACCAGTGTGCTTGAAAAGTCAGTAGTCTTAAAGTGACATACTGCTATTTATCGCATAAAAAGAGAGAAAGAAAAATAAAAAAAAAAAAAAGACAGTAAAACTGCTAAAAATATTCAAAGCATAATTTATATGTGAAAAAGCGGTACCCAACAGGAGTCTTATCTCTGTGACAGGAGGTCTTGGCCAACTGCTGCACCAGAGAAGTCTCATAGATGCATATGCAGGAGACAACAAGAAAGTAATGAAGATTTTTTGTCACTCCGGCTACTTTTATACTTCCTTTCAAAAGGGATTAGCCTGTAAAGATCCACAGCTGTCTCAGCTAGCGCCCAGTGCCGGTCTCCTATGTCCCAACCTACCCCCTTACCTCTTTAAGTGAAGAACATTGGCTGATTTGGAAACAAACTGGTACATTGGCTTCCACAGCAGCCTAACCATGACCCACTCAGCTTTTTTATTGAAGAGACAAAAAAATTGCAGAGTCAAATCCATGCCACTTATCTCTTCAAGAGAAGACCAAAAAAAAAAAGAACAAACCATATTTCTGTACTGCTGTTTCAGTATTAATGCAGGAATGTGCCCTCACACATTCTGCACAGGGTGATTGCCTTTTTTCCTCACCCTTGATAGACTGCTAGTGTATAGGCATCCAGAGTGACTGTGTAGGAGGGGGTTAGAGATTTGGGAAGCTGGTGGAATGCTGTACCCTTGGCAGGATACAGCCCATTGGCTATTGCAGCAGTGAGGATGCAGAATATCTAGATAATTCCAAAGCAGAAGTATTTTTATTCTGGTCAAAAGAATAAAACATATATCATTTTTCTTGTCTAATTCCAAGGCTAGTCTACTTAAATTATCTGTTAAGTCTAACCTAGCCTATTCTTCTATCAAAGTTCATGTTGCTGTGTCTCTTCCAGCTTGACATCTTACCTACAAATTTTCAGGAAATTAATGCTTTAGATGAGCTTTCTAAGACTTACCAAAGCTCAGTTTCTCCTGCTTGGTTCAAGTGTTTGGTGTCAGGGAAATTGACTTTGCTTTCCACTTAACCAGTTAAACCAAGAGACTTGTAGTTTCCAGTATAGAAAGCTCTTTCTTCCCCGATGCAGATACTTCTGAGACAAACATTTCAGAGTTATATGCCGTAACATGTAAACTCCATTTTACTGGTTTTCATATTAAGAGTGATTCCATGAAAAAAATCTTGCATTTATATATAAAGTGTTGTCTGAGCTTTCACACAATCATACAATTCAGCCATCTGCATTATTTCTGCAAGTATGAGAATACATGAAAACACCTGCCACATATAATAGAGATTCGCCAACAGCTAAAATACTACACCAGAATAACAGTTATGAAAACACGTAATCTCTTTTTCTTTCCTTCATGAAAGGAAAACAAGACCTACCAGTGACAAACCAGTGTTATTGATGTGACTGGCTCTTTGTATTGTCCTCTGCTGTGAAAATTTAAGTAAAACATTGGAAGGTCCTGTTAAGGCACTTCAATCTTAACTGCAACAATATCTGTAGCATATTTTAAAAAAATGTCTCAGATTAGGCTATAGCAAAAACTGTCAAATGGACTATAGTCTAAACATTTGCTAAACACTATAAAGTAGAACAGAAAGCTAGAAATAGGACATGTTTTAGTATAGCTGTTTACCAAGGATCCCATAATGTTTTACTAACATGGATTTCGCATTAGTTTTTTGGATGCCATTTGTTATGATTTATTGTTATAGTGACCATCCGCAAAGGGCACTACTGTTGTGTGATGATATTCACTAGAATAACAGATCTTTGAGGAAGATGTCAATATAGCAGGATATCAATATAGCAGGATAGCCATTCATTCACAGTCTTCCTGTTACTGCTTTTAAGTGTAATACTTTACTACTTTTCACAGTAAAAATTGTGCATGTAGCTTTCTTTAGTTTACTCACAATGATTCTCAAGCACTGCATTTGTTTACCACATGGTGCTCACTTGGGAAATCTGATATAGGTACACATTAATGATACTTACAAATGAGTTACACACCAACTAATGCTGATACTAATGTTGAGCTGAAAGAGCTAAAATTTGTTCCTACACAGAGAGATCACTGCAGTTAGGTAGATATCTGCTCAGATTATTTCAGTTCATTAGGGAATAAACCCATTTGTTATGATTTAATGATACAATGACTAGTGACTTGGAGATCTTATTTACAATGAGTTCCCTAATTCAGCTATACTTTTACCTACTTTTACCTACGTGTTGTCAGTGCTTTAAAATGTTTCCTGCCCCCCCCCCTTTTCTGTGTCTGACTGCAGTCAAACATAATGTTAATGAAGGTATGATAATTGTATAAAGTCTACACAGAAGTAAAGAATACTGCCGAAGCATTAATGTTACCCTAAACACTACTTACTAGGAAAAGTAATAACTTCAGTATGTAATGGTTTTAATGAGTAAGTATTGCTCACTTGCTTATTTTGAAAACATCAAATTAACTACATAATTTCTAATTGGCACAATATTTTCAAGGACGGTCGCAGGCTCATATTTCTCTAATAAATAATGAATTAGAATGCATTTAGATGGGGAGATGGCAAATTCTGTAAATGACTAAATGTTAGGCATCCATAATTAAAGAGCAGCACCCCAGTGAAGATTTTGTTTCTTAGATGCCATGTCTTGCAAATTAAAACTTTAAACATATTTAAAAGAGAAAATGATTGGTTATTGGTTATATGAATGATAGTAGATTGATTCCCCATTCTTGTGAAATGAAGTCAGTTTTCTGTGAGAGAAACTACATAGATCATTTACAGCAAAGTTGTCACCTCAAGACTCTGTGGCGGATAGCAGCATCTGTTTGCATAAGAGCTAGCTGGAATGATAGATGTATAACTGAACTGTTAATGTTCTTGGCTTATTTGAATGCTTAGAAAATAAAGACAGGCCCACACATATCACAGGAAGTACATTTCAAACTGTTCACAACAGAAGGTAAAGAGTTGGCATGTTAAGACTGTTCTGGGATTCTGTGTCAAATGCATCTACAGCACTCCTTTAAAAGACATCACCATCATGACAAACACAGTATATTGTACTTCTTCAGTGCTGCACAATTATTTGTCCATTTCATCTATATCTGTGCATGTTTATGTGTGCCCGTGTATCTTCTTTGTGGACGTGTGTGTGTGTGTGTGTGTGTGTGTGTGTGTGTGTGTGTGTGTGTGTGTGTGTGTGTGTGAACATGTCACTTGGTTAACATACAAAACATACACCACAACATACTGAACATTCATTATATTGCATGCAAAACACATCAATATGTTATACATTGAAAAAAGAAATAAAGAAATAAAGACATTTTTAGTGTTATGGGAAGGGTTTTTTAAGTTAGCATGCGCATTAGGGTTAGGCGCAGGGTTAGTGTTAGGGTAAGGTAAGGTCTAGGGTTAGGATTAGGGTTAGAGTTAGGGTTAGGAATTACTACAGTGGAGAACAGGGGCTTTGTCTCCAGCTCCACCTTAGTAATACTTGCTAACCCTAACGATAAGTCTAACACTGCCCAGAAACCAAACTTGCATATTAACGTAAAAAAGCCCTTCCCATAACACTACCACAACACAAGGCAGGTTGAACACTCACCACACATGTTCATACACACACACACACACACGCACACACGCACACACACACACACACACACACACACACACACACACACACACGCACACACACACACACACACACACACACACACACACACACACACACACACACACACACACACCTAGTATACATCCCAATTACCAATTTCAGCAAAGCAAACATCCAGCAAAACATCTGTTTGATAAACCGAGCATTCAAACATACAATCCTGCACTTACAGCTGTCGACCAAAAATACAACACTCGTGTGTGTGTGTGTGTGTGTGTGTGTGTGTGTGTGTGTGTGTGTGTGTGTGTGTGTGTGTGTTTGTATATTTATACCTACTTCTCCTCTATCTGGAAATGTATCTGCATTCTCCCAGCCTAGCTCACCCCCCTTCTAACCCTTCAACACCTAATCTCTATACTAACCTTTTCTACCAAAGGAATAATAACTCTCATCGGTACTCTCTTTTTCTGCACTGCAACCTCCCATATCTAGAAAATCCTGCTTGTTCCAATATGGTATTGTAAATATAACTCCAAACTTAACAATGTCCTTAACTTGATAACTACAAATGTTTTTGACCAATATTGTAAATAGTTTTCTTTAAACAGCATATATTTTTTATTTCTACTTTGCATTTGCTGTGTACTTATATTCTGTGTATTTACTTGAATATGTATCCTAATGTACTTTGTACTGTATTCTGTATCCCACTGTATTTTGTATTGTTGGAGCTTTTCTCCCTGGGCCTCCACTGAAAATGGGCTCCATGGGCCCAGTGGGCTTCCCCGGTCATCAAAATGGAAATAAATAAATATATATATATATATATATATATATATATATATATATATATATATATATATATATATATATATATATATGTGTCATATAAGGCTGTGATAAAGTCACATATTTGAGCTATTCAGAGCACATGCTATTCTGTTTATCACCACACCATGAATATCATCACACGTTATCTACACACTTCTTACAGCATCATTACAAAAATTATCAACACTCTGTAAAACAGTCAGCATTCTCTTTAACTAATTTAACTGTTCTTTGTCACAGCAGTTTTACTCACTATATTCACATTTACTGTAGCAATTATGCACTAATGTGACAACACCAACTGTCATTCCAGGAGTACAGTCCAAAAAGGTTCTATTACATGCCATGATAATGACCAAAGTCACTGAGTATGATAACCAAATAAAACACAAACGCCTAAATCAGAGGGACAGACACTGAAGGAGATGCCAGTCAGACTATTTCTGGAGTTCAGTGGCCACTCATGTACAGCAGTTCCACCCCACTGGGCCATACTGTGCACAGCTCTGTTTTACGAGCTGTGCAGTGCATTCCAGACATATGCACACATGCATTTTGTAGAGGTAGCATTTCCGAGATACGCACACATGCATTTTGTAGAGCTAGACAGATTTATCCTAACAAAATATTATTGTGATAAAATACACAAGGTAGAGTAAAAGATGTGAATAACAAACAAAACTGAGAAAAACACACTTTATAATAGCAAAGCTTTCGGATAAAATCCTTCCTCAATACTAATACAAACAAATCTAAAAACCAAATGGTTTAAATACAGGTCACCGAAGTCACATGACCAGCAGTCCAAAAATCATGTGACCACAAGTATATAAAACAAATCATTAAAATTAGAAAAATTAGAAAAAATATTAAAAAAACATAACATTATCGCAACCTAGTATGTTGCAATTTAACAAGAACAGGTTTCAGGGTAATCATATTATTTAAACCTGGGAAATGGTCAGAGTTCAACCTAAGAATCCATTCATACTCTTTTAATTCAAGTAAATTACCACTATCACCACCTCTGGCAGGAGGTCGTATTACATCAATAACTCTAAAGGAGAATTTATGCTCAATACCTGAATCAGCTATGTGCTTATACAAGGCATTACTGTCAATGGCCCTTCTAATCTCCGATTTGTGTTCAATGATGCGTTCTTTTAGCTTTCTAGTGGTCTTACCCACATAGAATGCAGTACATTTCACACAATTAGCTAAGTATACCACATTAGATGTAACACAAGTGGTAGAAAAATTAAACTGATAAACTTTACCACTAATAGGGTGTTTGAACTTATCACTGCAACCAACCACAATATCAGAACAGCAGGAACAATTCAAACAACCATACGTGCCGGGCTTAGTGGTAAATGTCCTCTCTACAGGCCTGAAAAAATCTTTGTAACATAACATATTCTTCAAGGACTTCATATTTCTATATGAGAAAAAAGGCCTGTCACCAAGAATGTCTTTAATCTCACTGGAGGCCATTAGTACAACCCAATTCCTCTGTATTATTTGTTTTACAAAACAAGTCAAGGTATTATAACTAGTAAGATACCTAGTGCATACTTTTGAACATTCTAGGTTAACAGAACCAACATCATCCCCAAGAATAATCGGCTTCAATATTGTCTTCCTATTAACTAAAACTTTATTTTTTAAATCTAAAACTAGTTTAGAATCATAACCACTATCCAGAAACTCTTTGGACATCTCATCCAACTGTAAATTAAATATAGCATCATCAGTATTTAATCTACTAACTCTATTAAACTGTGAAGTAACAATCTCCTTAAAGACATGTGGGGCATGCATGCTGGAATAATTAATGTATCTATCAGAGTTTATCTCCTTTTTGTGAATACTGGTATGGATAGAACCCTCATGTAGTTGTATCTTAACATCCAAGAAATTAATCTCACTATCAGAGGCATCCATCTTAAATTTCAAGAAACTGGTGGTTGCATTTAAATAATGAACAAATTAATTCAACTGTGAAAGGGAACCTTTCCAAACTATAAAACAATCATCAACGAAACGTTGATAAAAACATATATTATTTACAAAAGAATTATCCAAATTATAAATATAAGCTTTCTCCCATTGGTATAACACCAAGGTGGCATAAGTGTTAGCCACAGAAGTACCCATGGCTACACCAGTGAGTTGCAAATATAAGCATTCATCAAACAGAAAAATATTGTTCCTCAAAACTACATCTAGAAGAGAACAAATATTCTCAACAGATCTATTCACAAGAGAAGATTGGGAGATCAAAAATTGTCTGATACACTCAATACCAAAATCATGCGGTATTACAGTAAAAAGGGATGCTATATCAAGCGTTACAAACAAATACTCACTTTGTCGACAGGAACCACCAATACTATTAAACCAAACATGCAATTTACAAAGGAAATCAGATGTTTCTCTTAGCACAGAAGTGCATTTAGGTAAATATAGTTGCAATTGTGTTTGCAAATATATAGATATAGGTTCGGTGATCCATCCCCCTCCCGATACAATTGGTCTCATGGGGGGGTTGGTCACCGACTTGTGTATCTTAGGCAGTCCATAGAGACAAGGGATAATTGGACAAGAAACAGTAAAAAAATGAAATAAATCCAGAGTAATATCACCACTAATTTGCAAATCATAGATCACCATATTGACATAACTAATACATCTTTTAACATCTATTGATGTAATACGTTTAAAAGCCTCAACATCATTCAGTAGAACAGAAACTAAAGATATATACTTAGGCCGATCCATAAGGACTACAGCCCCACCTTTATCGGCTTGTTTAATCACTAAATCTTTGCTCGCCTGTAGACTTTTGAGCACTTGATACTCATCAAATGTTAAATTAAAGCGAGAAAATCTCAAAATATTGCAGTCAGAATACAACATTCTTAATTCCCTCTCACACAAATCATGAAATGCTGTAACCACAGGCATACTAGAAGGTATAAAGGTACTACGCCGTTTACATGAAACTCCATCTTAAGGTCTGTGAGCGCAGTCACTAGATCACCCTTCGCTGTAGGAATAAAATTAAGCCCTTTATGTAGTACTGAACAATGAGCAGAGTTCAAGTTAAAGGTTGAAAGGTTGAGGATGCCTTGAGAAGGAACTTAAAGATGAGATACTAAATATGGAAAATGAATTAATGGATATGCCTGTATTTGCGTCTATGGGTGAGTTATATCAGCAGCTACTTGACAGAACACAAGCATTGGATGACCGTTTGGAAGTAACGAAGAAGCGTAAGCTCACACGTGATATCAACGACTTCCAAAGGGGTCATATTTTCTCATGGCCGAAAAATGATCAAACTTTTAAACCTAATGCTGCAGTACGTATTAATAAGAGAAGTTTAGATGTTCTTGATGGCTTTTCTGAAACTACAGTTGATATTGCACAACAACATGAACCGGCTTTGGCAGCTTCGTCGTATCACTTACAAGTGTACACCTCTACTTTGGTGTCGTCTACGCTAGACTCCACGAATGCTTGCTCTCAGTCTGAACTTAGAGACAAGCAAGACGAAGAGGCTAACTCGCGTTCCACTGTGGTTAAGAAGGCACAGCAACTTACATTTAATTTCTCTGGCAAACGCTTTCATCTAGAACAGCCGGAGGCTGTAACTGAGCGTTCCTCTCCAAGAAGGAAACCGTTTATGGGACAAACTGTTATCCCAGGCAAACGTAAGAATGAGAGCCCTTTAGGGCAGGGCAAAGTAAGTCGCAAATGACTAAAGGCATCCTCAACCTTTCAACCTTTAACTTGAACTCTGCTCATTGTTCAGTACTACATAAAGGGCTTAATTTTATTCCTACAGCGAAGGGTGATCTAGTGACTGCGCTCACAGACCTTAAGATTTTCATTAGAAATGTAAATTTAAAGGTTTTGTTTGGTAACTCTGTCGTTAATGGAGTTTCATGTAAACGGCGTAGTACCTTTATACCTTCTAGTATGCCTGTGGTTACAGCATTTCATGATTTGTGTGAGAGGGAATTAAGAATGTTGTATTCTGACTGCAATATTTTGAGATTTTCTCGCTTTAATTTAACATTTGATGAGTATCAAGCTCAAAGTCTACAGGCGAGCAAAGATTTAGTGATTAAACAAGCCGATAAAGGTGGGGCTGTTGTCCTTATGGATCGGCCTAAGTATATATCTTTAGTTTCTGTTCTACTGAATGATGTTGAGGCTTTTAAACGTATTACATCAATAGATGTTAAAAGATGTATTAGTTATGTCAATATGGTGATCTATGATTTGCAAATTAGTGGTGATATTACTCTGGATTTATTTCATTTTTTTACTGTTTCTTGTCCAATTATCCCTTGTCTCTATGGACTGCCTAAGATACACAAGTCAGTGACCAACCCCCCCATGAGACCAATTGTATCGGGAGGGGGGTGGATCACGGAACCTATATCTATATATTTGCAAACACAATTGCAACTATATTTACCTAAATGCACTTCTGTGCTAAGAGATACATCTGATTTCCTTTGTAAATTGCGTGTTTGGTTTAATAGTATTGGTGGTTCCTGTCGACAAAGTGAGTATTTGTTTGTAACGCTTGATATAGCATCCCTTTTTACTGTAATACCGCATGATTTTGGTATTGAGTGTATCAGACAATTTTTGATCTCCCAATCTTCTCTTGTGAATAGATCTGTTGAGAATATTTGTTCTCTTCTAGATGTAGTTTTGAGGAAAAATATTTTTCTGTTTGATGAATGCTTATATTTGCAACTCACTGGTGTAGCCATGGGTACTTCTGTGGCTAACACTTATGCCAACTTGGTGTTATACCTATGGGAGAAAGCTTATATTTATAATTTGGATAATTCTTTTGTAAGTAATATATGTTTTTATCAACGTTTCGTTGATGATTGTTTTATGGTTTGGAAAGGTTCCCTTCACAGTTGAATGAATTTGTTCATTATTTAAATGCAACCACCAGTTTCTTGAAATTTAAGATGGATGCCTCTGATAGTGAGATTAATTTCTTGGATGTTAAGATACAACTACATGAGGGTTCTATCCATACCAGTATTCACAAAAGGAGATAAACTCTGATAGATACATTAATTATTCCAGCATGCATGCCCCACATGTCTTTAAGGGATTGTTACTTCACAGTTTAATAGAGTTAGTAGATTAAATACTGATGATGCTATATTTAATTTACAGTTGGATGAGATGTCCAAAGAGTTTCTGGATAGTGGTTATGATTCTAAACTAGTTTTAGATTTAAAAATAAAGTTTTAGTTAATAGGAAGACAATATTGAAGCCGATTTTTCTTGGGGATGATGTTGGTTCTGTTAACCTAGAATGTTCAAAAGTATGCACTAGGTATCTTACTAGTTATAATACCTTGACTTGTTTTGTAAAACAAATAATACAGAGGAATTGGGTTGTACTAATGGCCTCTAGTGAGATTAAAGACATTCTTGGTGACAGGTCTTTTTCTCATATAGAAATATGAAGTCCTTGAAGAATATGTTATGTTACAAAGATTTTTTCAGGCCTGTAGAGAGGACTTTCACCACTAAGCCCAGCACGTATGGTTGTTTGAATTGTTCCTGCTGTTCTCTGATATTGTGGTTGGGTTAGTGTTAGGGTAAAACATCTATTAGGATTAGTTAGAGTTAGTTAGGAATTACTACCAGGGCTTTGTCTCCAGTAATACTTGCTAACCCTAACGATAAGTCTAAGTGTGTGTGTATTTATACCTACTTCTGAAATGTATCTGCATTCTGCTATACTAACCTTTTCTACCAAAGGAATAAACACTGCAACCTCCCATATCTAGAAAATCCTGCTTGTTCCAATATGCTATTGTAAATATAACTCCAAACTTACCAATGTCCTCAACTTGATGACTACAAATGTTTTTGACCAGTATTGTAAATAGTTTTCTTTAAACAGCATATATTTTATTATTTCTACTTTGCATTTGCTGTGTACTTATATTCTGTGTATTTACTTGAATATGTATCCTAATGTATTTTGTACTGTATTCTGTATCCCACTGTATTTTGTATTGTTGGAGATTTTCTCCTGTGTTATCTTTCTCTTTAACTAATTTAACTGTTCTTTGTCACAGCAGTTTTACTCACTATATTCACATTTACTGTAGCAATTATGCTTACATGCCATGATAACCACCCAAAGTCACCTGTATGATAACCAAATAAAACACAAACGCCTAAATCAGAGGGGACAGACACTGAAGGATGCATTTTGTAGAGTTTCCTAGATACACACATGCATTTTGTAGAGCTAGACAGATTTTTATTGTTACAAGGTAGAGTAAAAGATGTCACAGCTCTACTCGAACCATCACATGATTTATTGCTACCCTACAAGCATCATTAACATTTATCATCCATCTACTTCTAAAGTTCACTTAGTTTTTTCTCACAGAAGCAGTTTTAACATATTAAACCTCAGGTAATATAAAATCTAAAGCAGATACACTTCTAACATAAGTACAATGTCATTCAGCAGAAGAAACCTGCAAAGTGGATGCTTTTTTGTGCTGAAACGCTGACAAAGAAAATCAGAAAAAAACTAATTTCTGTGATTCTTAAATAAATCCAAACGACTAAAACCACAAGAAGATTCCACGAAGAAATACTGTGACAGGATCCAATGTTGAATAAAAACCTCTATTTATTGTCCAAAATAACAAGTGTTGAGCGCTTTCACCTACAGTTCGTAGGTTTCATCAGAACAAGCAGAAATCAATTAAACACACTTATATACCCAAGTTTCCCACCCATTATACCAATTAATCACTTAAACAAACCTATTACCTTTATTACTATCAAAATAGTAAAAAAATATAATAAAAAAACTGTTGCTAATGATATCAAGATTTTTTCTTATAAAATGTAGACTTGACACTGTATTCTAAAAACAATGTAATGTAATTCACTATTACATATAAATATTTCCAACATTTATACAAATGTGTAAAAAATGTATACATAAAAATGCACACATACTTCATTCCATATTTGTCTAAAACTGTATCCTTCTTAAAAATAACACAGGCTGCACTGTGAACAGATGCTAAACCCTGATAAGAGGTTTAGTGGGAATGTATTCGTTAATACCAGGGGTACAACCAGCATTCAATCTGATCTGCCATTTGATTTCCCTTTCCCCCAGTATTGCCTTGACATCCCCTCCCCTAGGATTACTCTTAATCACCTCCACTATAGCAAACCTGAACATATCACATCCAACACTTCCTTCTAAATGCCTATATAATGCATTATTCTTATCTTTCTTTTTTATACAGTATAAGTGGTCGTAAATTCTATTCCGCAATCTTCTGTCTGTTTTTCCAACATAGAAACTTGAACATGTGGTACATTTCCCCAAATATACCACATGTTGTGTTTGACAATTCCCTTTACTGAAATTTATTGTACTTCCCATAATATTATCCAAGGATATCTGCTCTTCCTCCATTATATATGAACACTGATTACAGTGTCCACATTTTTTTGTACCTTCCCTACTAATATTCCTTCCCCATTTGTTGATACTTCTACTTTCTATCATTCTTTTGATATTCATCCCAGTTTTATAAACAAATATAGGTTTCTCCTCTATTTTACCACTCAATGTTTCATCACTTGTTAAAATGTTCCAGTTTTTGTCTATTATATTTCTTATTTCTCCAGCATATTGGCTGTATCCCAAAATGCAAGCCCTCTGGTAACCATAATTTGTTCCACTTTGATTGATGGGTACGGTGATACCAATACACAAAAGGGGTACATATTTCTTCCCCCATTGACTTGATACATATTCAGTAATATCCTTTACTAAGTGTCCAGGATATCCCCTTCCTAAAAATAAATCACCTATAAACTTGATTTCATTAATCATATCTTCCTTGCGGGATGTCATTCATACTGGCAGTGATGAAGGAAGTATATTCATTGATGGTGTTATTTACAGCTTTGGAGACTACAAAATTTATAATTACACTCAGTGTCCTGTCCACATTGAACATTTTCAGATTTTTTCCAAGGGAATGAAATTCATACCCCGGAAAAAATTCAGTGTAGTGGACACATTAGTTGAATTCAAGCTTTATTTAAGGAAACTAAATTTGGGGGTATTTTTTTCAGAAAGATAGAGCTTGTGATATTAGACATGAAAGTTTAAAGAAGAAAAGCAATTTTACACCACCTATGCATAACACTTTGGCTGCTTTTGAGAAGGTAGTGACCAAACAGATTTATGGATTACACAATAAAATCAATAAATATAGTATTAAAAGTAACTGGAGTTATGATGAAGATAGATTTTTAGCCAATCTATGTGATGCTAACAACATTAGAATTATGACCCCTGACAAGGGAGGGGGTGTGGTGTGGTTTGACAAAGATGAATACATTCAGAAGATATTCGATATACTGAATGTACCTGAACAATATGAGGTATCCTCGCTGAATCAAATTAACATTGCGCACAGGAAAATAGACTTGTTTTTGGAAGAATTCTTATTAGATGAACATATTGAAGCAGACTTGTATAGGTTTTTGAAGGTGGAGTATCCAGTATTGGCAACCATTGTAAGTATTCCAAAAATACATAAAAATGTACTTAATCCCCCATTACGGCCTATAATATCAGGAAGTAGGAGTAAAACCTTTCCTTTTGGTAAAGTTATAGATCAGTGGTTGAAACACATTTATGTAAAAGTACCACACTTAATTAAAGATTCTTGGAACTTTTGGGAAGATTCAAACATGACCTATGGAATACAAACATGATGTCTGTGACCATTGATATAAAAGACCTATTCTCCTGCATACCTTGTAGTGAGGGTGTTGTAAGATTTATCAACAGTGTTAGGAAATATTCCCAATATGAATGGGATAAAATTGAACTTATAGAAGAATTTATAAATTCCACTCAATGTTTCATCACTTGTTAAAATGTTCCAGTTTTTGTCTATTATATTTCTTATTTCTCCAGCATTTTCGAAGGAGAATATTACTAACAACTTTCAGGAGTAGCTATGGGGGCAGCATGTGCTCCCATATATGCTAATCTTGTTTTGTTAGATTGGGAAAATGAATACATCATTAGTAGTGCCTGGATGGAATATATAGGTTGTTATGTTAGATTCTTGGACGATTTGTTTATTCTATGGAAATGGACAGAAGTATTGTTGAAACAGTTTATAGAATACATCAATGGATGCAGTCCATTTTTGAAATTTACTCATAATTTCAGTTGGACTGGCATCAACTATTTGGATACCTACATATTCAATGACGGAAGTAGGTTCCAATCCAAAATATATAGAAAAGACACATTCTGCAATTCTTATTTGGAATATTCTAGCAACCACCCTTATACACAGAAAAAAAGTATTCTGAAGGGGCAGTGTATAAGGGCGGCTAGAATGACATCCCGCAAGGAAGATATGATTAATGAAATCAAGTTTATAGGTGATTTATTTTTAGGAAGAGGATATCCAAGACACTTAGTAAAGGATATTACTGAATATGTATCGAGTGAATGGGGGAAGAAATATGTACCCCTTTTGGGTATTGGTATCACCGTACCTGTCAATCAAAGTGGAACAAATGATGGATACCAGAGGGCTTGCATTTTGGGATACAGCCAATATGCTGGAGAAATAAGAAATATAATAGACAAAAACTGGAACATTTTAACAAGTGATGAAACATTGAGTGGTAAAATAGAGGAGAAACCTACATTTGTTTATAAAACTGGGATAAATATCAAAAGAATGATAGAAAGTAGAAGTATCAACAAATGTGGAAGGAATATTAGTAGGGAAGGTACAAAAAATGTGGACACTGTAATCAGTGTTCATATATAATGGAGGAAGAGCAGATATCCTTGGATAATATTATGGGAAGTAAAATAATTTTCAGTAAAGGGAATTGTCAAACACAACATGTGGTATATTTGGGGAAATGTACCACATGTTCAAGTTTCTATGTTGGAAAGACAGACAGAAGATTGCGGAATAGAATTTACGACCACTTATACTGTATAAAAAAGAAAGATAAGAATAATGCATTATATAGGCATTTAGAAGGAAGTGTTGGATTTGATATGTTCAGGTTTGCTATATTGGAGGTGATTAAGAGTAATCCTAGGGGAGGGGATGTCAAGGCAATACTGGGGGAAAGGGAAATCAAATGGCAGATCAGATTGAATGCTGGTTGTACCCCTGGTATTAACGAATACATTCCCACTAAACCTCTTATCAGGGTTTAGCATCTGTTCACAGTGCAGCCTGTGTTATTTTTAAGAAGGATACAATTTTAGACAAATATGGAATGAAGTATGTGTGCATTTTTATGTATACATTTTTTACACATTTGTATAAATGTTGGAAATATTTATATGTAATTGTGAATTACATTACATTGTTTGTAGAATACAGTGTGAAGTCTACATTTTATAAGAAAAAATCTTGATATCATTAGCAACAGTTTTTTTATTATATTTTTTTACTATTTTGATAGTAACAAAGGTAATAGGTTTGTTGAAGTGATTAATTGGTATAATGGGCGGGAAACTTGGGTATATAAGTGTGTTTAATTGATTTCTGCTTGTTCTGATGAAACCTATGTACTGTAGGTGAAAGCACTCAACACTTGTTATTTTGGACAATAAATAGAGGTTTTTATTCAACATTGGATCCTGTCACAGTATTTCTTCGTGGAATCTTCTTGTGGTTTTAGTCATTTGGATAGTGTTTGGATTCCTGGAGGTGTTTTTTTCTTAAATAAATGCAAGTTATTAAAACAAAGAAGATAATAGGGTACTGTAAGGGCAAAAGCTGTTCAATATGCAGATGTTTATAAAATGAAAATTAGTTAACGTATATGCAGTGTCAGTGGTGCAGCAAGATACACACATCTGTGATGCAGAAGGCTGTGGGTTCTATTCCCACATGGGTAGATGGGTAGCTGACACTGTAGTACTCTATACTCCTGTTCCCATCTGCTTGAGTTAGTAGTAGCCCAGGTGGATATAAAAGATACAGAGCATATATTGAAAAGCAGGAGATGTTGCCTGATGCCTTTCCCAAATTTCCCCTAGCAGTGCAAATACCACCTCAGGTCTATTCTGAAAAGAGGCTACTAGTCTTGTGGGACTAAAGTGAGGAAAAGACTAAACAAATAAAATATTAAAATTTTTGATGATAATCAAAAAAGACATAAAAAGGCAATTATTTTTTTTCAGATTTCTTAACAAATTCAGCAGAGGCCAGGGGGGAAAAGCTCCAGAGTTAAAATTGAACATAAAATAGAGCCATAAAAACAGAAACACAAAATAATACAAGAAACAGAGTCTTAAAACAAGTACATAAATCTGTGGCAGACATTTACTGTAACTTGTACATTTCAGGCTAGCTTGAATCAGCTATTTTGTCCAGGTCATTCCACCACCCCAACCCCGGCTAACTACACTCATAGTTCCCCAAAGACCATAGCTAGCGCTTTTAATAACGTTTTCACTGAAACAATCCAATCCCTAGCAAATCAACTAACCCCCTATAACTTAAACCACATGCCTAATCTAGCCAATAATCACCCCGAATTTAGCTTCCAACCAATATCCACTAGTTTTATCAAAACACCTCTAAAAAAACTAAAACCTACCACCATCGCTGCTGACCTCCTCCCTGCAGAGTACCTACAAATAGCTGCAGATGCCATTGTGTATCTTATATTTATCCTCATCAACAGAACCTTATCCGAAAACACTAACCCCTCCCTCTGGAAAATATCTCACGTCATCCCACTCCATAAAGGTGGTAGCTCCTCAGACATATCCAACTATAGATCCATTGCCATTCTTTCCCCACTAGCCAAAATAATGGAGAAATGTGTACACAAGCAACTAATGCAATACCTTACACAAAATAGCTTACTATCCAACTCCCATCATGGTTTTAGGCCATACCACAGCACCACCACAGCCCCCCTTTCCTTTACTACTGCCATAAACCAAAACAGGAATGACAATAGGCTAACCTCCATCTTCTTTCTTGACCTATCAAAAGCCTTTGACATGGCCAACCATGAACTTCTCATTCTTTCACTAAAGTCTATTTCCCTCAACAAGCCTGCTAACCAGTGGTTCCAGTCCTACCTGACTGGTAGGCAGCAGGCGGTACTATGACAGGAAAAACTCTCCAGCCAGCTAAATCCCACACTTGGTGTCCCTCAAGCCTCCACACTAGGTCCACTACTCTTCTCTGTTTTTATCAACAACCTTCACACTGCTATCCCTAAAGCTACCTGAATTCAATATGCAGATGATTCCACTCTGATCTGCTCAGCCACCTCCCCATCTGAACTGCAAACCTTAACCCAAAATACATTTAACACTATCAAGAACTGGCTCACCAACCAGCACCTACTTCTGAACCCCAGTAAAACTAAACTTCTACTCTTTTCCCCCATTAGTAGATCTATCACACTTTCATTCTCTGTCACATCTAACAATGGTACCACTATTTCCCCAGATCATCACACCAAACTGCTAGGGGTTATCATAGACAATAATCTCAAATTTGACCTACAGGTCAACAAAACCATACAGACCATCAGTAAGAAGCTTGTATCACTGTATAGAAACAAAACATTTTTAACCCCACTGGCTACGACTGCAATCACCCAATCACAACTACTCTCTACTCTTTTATATGCCTCGCCTGTACTCTCAAACCTCAACAAATCCAAACTAGGTAAGCTGTCCCATAGCTACAATCATATTGCCAGATTCGACACTGGCTCCACCTATAGAACCCACCACTGCCAGAACCTCAAACAACTAGAGTAGCTAGAACTGCCCAGCTTAATTCAATCAACTCTTAATAGTAATCCAAATAGCACGAATATTCCACAACAAGAGAAACGTTCCTGCAGTAAATTCAATAAGCATAAAAGAGTCAATCACAAGCAGGAACGCAGTGGCTTACAAATGTAACAGGTCACAGTAGTCCATAAATCAAGCTTTTCTTAAAACACAGAACGTTCTTTATTCACTGCAGTTGCAGTAAGCGCTTTCACCAAAGACGGCTTCTTCAGACTGTACAAATGCAACAAGTTCACAGTCTTTATATATATACCATTCAATTAACTCATCCCAGTTAATCAAACAATTAATGCTCTTGTTAACCAAAATTTAGGTGCAACTTACTTGGTTATCATTTCATTTAAAATCATTACATACTTGTAAAATGCATTAAATAACCACATATAAAAAACACATATAAAACAATTACAATAAAAACTATATTTAATGTTTAAACCTTCTCCCTATTCTCCTTCTCTTAATAGTGCACAAAATTTTGTACCACCCTGAGTATACCCCCCTCACTTAAAAATATTATTAAGCCATATAGCAACCTGAGATCCCTATGGTCAGCCAATAAACTACTCGTCCATATCCACAAAGCTAATAACTTTGCTGGTGAATCCCTGTTTGCCAAGTTCATTGGCAAGACCTGGAATTTGTTGCCAAACTATATAACCCTACAATCCTCCAAATGTCTCTTCAAAAAAAACACCTCAAACAGTATCTCAAAGTGGATTGGCTATGCCCATGTACCAAGCCTGATTAAGTTATAAACTGAAAGCATATTCTGTAATTGTCATAACTTGTAACTTTGTCACCAAGCTCTGGTTCCAATCAGATGTCTCTTACTTTTAGTTGTGTCTGTCCATGAAAATTGTGAATCCCTACAAGGGAACACTACTAAGCCATTGTATATAATCACTTTGTTTTTATAATTGTTTGCTAACTTCTGTATAATCAATGTAAGTTTGTGTATCTGGAGCTTTTCTCCCAGGGCCTCCACTGAAAATGGACATGCATCCAGTTGGACTATCCTGGCAAACAAATGTAAAATAAATAAATAAATAAATAAATGTATTTTGTATTTATGTCCTGAGTGAAAAAGAAGAATATAGAAGCAGAACATCAGACTATAAAGGTGAAACCAGCTTCTAAAGAATGCTACTAAAGTTGTAAGCATGAGCATTAAAAAGTATAGCTAAAATGAGTATAGTTAATGCCAGTGAGTATAGCAATAGTTGCTATTGGATAAAATTATTTACAAAATACTATTATTATCTACAATTTATTTTCACAGGAGACTGTTTTGATTAACCCAGTAGGCTTGCCTGTCACTAGGATAGCTAATAAGATCAGTGAGGGGAAAGTAAAGGGGGTACTTGGATTATCTTGATGTGTTATAAAAACATAATTAATATATATGCATATGAGAATGTTAGATATACATAACTACGGGTATTAAATAGGTTCATAGGTTCATTGGAGGTTACTAGGCTAATAGCCCTAGGGCCTTTGCAAGCCTAGCAGTGTAAAAACCTGTGTAGCCTAATTGATTATAGTTAGACGGTCATTGTTAGCAGAGTGATTCTATGATCAGCACCGACTATCCCTGTCTATTAGGAATATGGGTGCCACCTGCAGAGTGAATTTATGGTCACTCATCCAATTGTCAAGGCTCCACTTAAATAAGGTCATTGAGGAGCTCTGCTTCATGTGAAGTGGGAGCTTACTCCAGAGGAGTGGCAATCTCTGAGACATATATCTGTCTCTCCAACATGTTCTCTTAATGTTACTCGCTAGGTTGAGATCCCTGGAGCGAGGGACTCTTGTCTCATTTGATTTTCAGATGTGCAGCATTTCCATTAGGGCAGAGTCAGAGATTGCTCTGTAGACCAGGCACAGGTCACCTGTCAGCAGCCTGTATGATACAGAGCACAAAGACAGGGCTTTTAGTCTTTTCATGTAAGTCACATTTTGGAGGCCCTGGATTCTCTTGGTTAGAAACCGCTGTGGTCTCTCCAGTTGCTGCAGGTGTCTGGTGAGATACATACAGAAGGGATCATTGTACTCAATTAGTGGTCTGATAAGGGTCGAGTACAGCGGAGTTATAACCTCTTAAGTATTGGATGCCATGCCCTTATTTATGAGATGTGTAATGTAGAAGACTTTCTTTACCACTATCAACACATGGTGATCACAGTTTAGATTGCAAGCAACCTGTGTTCCCACTGGATTTGAGCTTAGAGGGGTGCTATCTATATCATAATTAGCAGGGGCTACCTGTTTGCCAAAGAAGATAATGAGGCATTTTTTTGCATTTAGCTTTAGTCCATGACTTTGGCACCAATCATTTGTCTGTGTCATTCACTTCTGTAGTATATTTATATCTTTGGGGCATTCACTGATTGCACCCAGTTTGCAGTCATTTGCAAACTTGACAAGCCACAGGCCATCTGCTTTCTCCTGGACCTCAGACAAAACAGATTACAAACAGCAGAGGACCCAGCACAGATCCTTGTGGTACCCCGCTGGTAACTGGTCTACTGGTGGAGGTGGACTCCCCAACTTTGATAGAGGCATTCTGTCAGTGAGCCAGTTGGCTACCCATATAGTGATGTATGGTTTAATCCCCAGTTGGGAGAGTTTCTCAATGATCCTTGAGTGAAGGATTGTGTCAAAAGCCTTGGCTAAGTCATGATAGGCAGTGTGTACTGCATTGTTCTCATCCAGGGCTTTGGTGACATTCTCAAAGAAGTCTACCAGGTTTAATAAGCAAGATCTACCCTTGATGAAAAGAAACTGGGTTGAGTCAAGAGTTTGAAGGTCACTTGTGTCCTTGTTGTTTCTTTCCATGACTCTACAGATAAGGCTGGTTAGGCTTATGGGTCAATAGTTTCCTGGGTCAGTTGATGGACCCCCTTTGTGCAAGAGGATTTCTGTTGCTGTTCTCCACGCTGCTAGAGCAAAGCCAGTGATCAAGCTATGGTTAAAAAGAGTGTCAAGGGGTCTTGTTTTAGATTGTTTATTAAGCAACCTGGGATGTTATCTGGTCCCATACAGGACACATTTTTGGCCATGGACAGTGTTTACATGACCTGTTCTTTGGAGATACCCAGTAAAGGACTGATGTCAGAAATGTTTTGGGGTATGGCTGGTGGGGATAGGGAGTTGAAGTTATTGCCAAATCTGTCAGCTAGCAGGATGGCAATTTCCTCAGGTTCAGTGTAAGTGGTACCATCCACTATAAGTTTGGCACACAGCTGGGCATTCCCTTTTAGGTTTCAGACATAGCTAAATAAATGCCTTATGATTGTCTTTAGCTAGGTGTAGAATAGTGTGTGTGTGTGTGTGTGTGTGTGTGTGTGTGTGTGTGTGTGTGTGTGTGTGTGTGTGTGTGTGTGTGTGTGTATTGTACCTTTAAGAAGCATTTCAAGGTCAACATGTGCATATAAATAGTAAGCGCATGCTAGCTTCAGTGCCATTTTGAGAGTGCAGCCAGAGAGTGAACATGTATGAGTGTAATAGCTAGTTTGTTTATAAGTTTATCTAAGTTAAAGTTATTAAGCCTCAATCCTGATTTGTTTGTACATAATAAAGCTGCTTGAACAGAACCCACAAAGACTTGTCTATTTTATCCTGACTGGACGAGCGACATGGTGTCAGAACTGGGATTCCAGAGACTGCTTTTCAGAGCTATGAGGTGCAGAGTTAACAGTGAAGGTAAACTAAGAGAAATGAGCACAAAAAAGGGCCAGAAATGAACCAAAGGTACTGAAAACTTGCACAAATTATTTATTTTATAAAGAAGATAAAATGGAGTATTACAGGGGCTCAAACCACATTATTAAACAAGTGAGAGGCACACAAGGTTTATTAATTAAACAACATTTTGAAATTAAGATATTTGATAAAATAATTATCAGAAAAGCACACAAGGGTCCAGAATTACCTCAGAATTGTAAAATGAGCACGTTTAAAGCAAAACAGGCATGTTTAGAGTAAAACAAGCACAAGAAAAGTATAATGGGCATGAAAAAAGATTGAATGAGCAAAACAAATATAATAAGGGAAAAAAGGGCACATTAAGCATAAATAGAGCAAGGCAACTGCATGTTTTTGGGTAAGTACTGTGTTTTCGCATAACTACTATTTTGCATTGTATTCAGGGGATAATTAGTTATTTGTAGTATCTCAAAGTGTGTAAAAGTGCTTACAATGTGTGCTTATTACTGTGCATTTATTCCAAAGAGTTTATTTCTATGCAAAGTGTAACTATTTCATAAAGTGCAGTCAAAATACAACCATTTTAAAAAGTTTATTGTGCTGGGTGTGTCTTTCACAAAGTGCTGCCATTACAGGATGTTTCTTGCATTGCAAAGAGTTATTTAGCAAAGTACAGCCATTTGGGGAAAGTTTCAGTGTGCTGTGTACTGTTTATTTCCAAAGTGCAATTACTTCGAAATGTTTCTTACTCTAAGCTTCTTCTGCCCAGTTTATTCACACAGTGTAGTTGTTTTGAAATGTTTCTTACAGCGATAAGAAGTGATTTCTTATAGTACAGTAATTTCAAGAGTATTACAGTGCCCAAGAGACAAATTTTGCAAAGTCCAGTTATTCAGAGGCTTGTGCTATTGGGCATATTTACAAATACTGGCATAAATTTCTGGCATGTGTATATGCATGTGTGTTTCTGCATACTTGCAAAAGCCTTCGCTGGTATGTGTTAATATGGCAGACGGATTTTGAAAACCATCACCATTGGTGTTTGGTCAGTGTATTGCAGAGAACTGGAGAATATTTGAGCAAGAGTATGATATTTTTGTACAAGCATCTTATTCTGACAAAGATGCATGCAGCAGGACATTGATTTTGCTAAACATAGCTGGGTCAGAGGCTATTGAAAGATAGCATTCATTTGTATATGCACCAGCAATATATGAAAGAGAAGACGAAAACCATCATATTGTTGTACAGAATGAATCAAGGTAAGACCCGAGTGTTTGAAATGCAAGTTCAGAGAAAAGTGTAACCCCCAGATGAATATTACACTAGAGAGGCATCTATTTTACACAAGAGATCAAAAACCAGGGGAAACTTTTGCAGCTTATATAACTGACCTGAGAAACAAAGCTAAAACATGTTCATCTGGTGACTTAAAAGATGAGTTGATAAAGGATAGGCTTATGTGTGGTATTAATAATGCTGCAGTGAGAAAGATTTTGATTTGTGACAGTGCTTTAATGCTCAGCAAAGCTATTGAGATTTGTCAAATGTATGAAGTTACAGGAATGCACACAAGTATCCTTGCGAGTGATAAGAGCATGGGTTCAGCAGGCTCCAGAGCAAATGTAGGCAGCATGCAACACGTGGCTAGCAGAAGCAGGCCTAAGTATATGGCAGCTGCAACTCCTGAGGGTTTTCCTGGGAGACCCCATAGTTTCCACTAAGTTCTAAGAAAAGGATATGTTCAGTGCAGTAAAAAGGTGAGTCAGCAAAATCCAAATATAGCTTTATTGTTAACTGCCGTAATTGTGATGCCAATCATGAGTCTAAAAGAGAAAAATGCTTACCATTTGGTCAGCAATGCCACAAGTCTAAAAAATGGAACCATTTTCAAGAGTTTTGCAAATCAAGTAAACCTCACACAGTTATAGAGAAGAGTCACTCGAAAACCCAAGTTGATCACATACAGAGCTACAGTTCTGCTTTCTGTGTAGACGGTGTGCCCATAATTAGTGAATAGGTTGATGCAGTAAATTTGCTGGCAAAGAAAGAAGTATTTTGTACTGCCCAGATCAATGGTAAATCCACCAAGCTTAAAGTAGACGCTGGCTCAAAGTGTAATGTTATATAAGCAGACACATTTGCTAAGGTGAGAACTAATGAATAACTCAGAAACTTGTTGCTTATGGAGGTGAAGAAATTCAGACTGAAGGCTCAGTAGTGCTTTCATGTTATTTGGCTAGGAACTGTTACAGCTTGTTATTCTATGTAGTCCGAAGACCTGTGCAGTAATTAGTGGGTCTCAGAGACAGTTTGAGAATGAATTTTCTTTCTTTTACCAAAGAAGTTCATTATATACGCACATATCCTAGCTCCAATTCTACTGAAGCTATTTTCTCAGAGTATGCAGATGTTTTCGATGACAAGTTGGGAAAACTTCCAGTTATGTATTCTTTGATGTTAGGCCCATAGGTCAGTCCAGTGGTCAGACCAACAAGAAAAGTCCAATAGGTATGCAGAATAAAGTTAAAGCTCAGTTAGATAAAATGGTGCAGCAAGGTGCAATTTGTCAATTTACAGAACCAAGTGAATGGGTGCCGTCCATGGTAGCAGCCCCCAAAAGAGGCTCAGATGAAATCAGAATATGTATTGCCCCAAGAAATTTGAACAAGCATTAAAGAGACAGCATATGGATGCCATTTGGAATAAATTATGCAAGTGCAGTCTTTCAGCATGCAATGTAGCAAATTTTTTCAGGTTATCCTTGTACCATAATAGTAGATGATTTATTGGATGGAGGCAATGGTGAAGCAGAGTGTGACAGAAACATTAAGAAAAGCTCAGTCATCTGAAGTGCAAATTCAGACAACCAGAAGTTACATATGTAGGTCATTTACTTATTAGCACTGCCTTTCGACCAGACCTGTCCAAGCAGGCAGCCATTCCTGAGATGCTAGCACCAGATAATGTTCAGGCTCTGCAATGTTTTTTGGTATGGTTAACTATTTAGGCAAGTTTATACCAGACTTCAGTGAGTTGACAGCACCTTTGAGAGAGCTGATGTGCAAAAATGTTATATGGTCTTGGTTGGAACAGCACCAGAAGGCATTTGAAGACCTTAAGCACAACAATTGCCACCCCACCTACATTAAGATACTATGATATCAATAAACCAGCAACTCTTTCCTGTGATGCTTCAAAATTTGTTCTTGGCACAGTTATTCTTCAAGAAGGCAGACCAGTAGCCTATGCATCTAGAACTCTTATCCAAATTGAAATGCAATATGCTCAAACTGAGAAAGAACTTTGGCAATAGGTTTTTGCATGTTCAAAGTTTCATGATTATATCTATGGTCGAGCTATTCAGATTTAAACTGATCACTAACCTCTAGTCACTATTCTAAAGAAGCCTATACATTCAGCTCCAGCGAGATTACAAAGAATGATGCTCAAATTGCAAAATTACTACTTCAAAATGGTCTCTACAAAATGGTCTCTACAAAATGGTCTCTACGATGGGCAAACGTCTGTATCTGGCTGATTCCTTATCCAGATCACCCAGAAATTCAACAGACCAGCTTCATGCAGAAAATTTTGACTTTGATATCATGGAAGTACATAATTTTTCTGCCATGAGACTTGATGAGTTGAGAGATCATACAAAGACTGATCCTGTTTTGCAAAAGCTCAACCACTACATTAATGTTGAATTGCCGTCAAAGCAATCTAGTGTATTACCTGAAGTGCAGACTTGTTTTCCTTACAGAGATGAGATGTTGAGGGAAGATGGCATTATTTTGAAGGGTCCTAGAATTGTTGTTCCTGCTTCCTTACAACATAAATATATCCAGATTTTGCATCGTGGTCACCCAGGTTCTGAATCTACCAAATGAAGGGCAAAAGAACTAGTATTTGTAAAGGACATTGATAAAGTACTTTCTTCTTGTTCAGTATGTAATAGTAATAAACCACATTTGCAAAAAGAAACACTTCAACTAAGTCAAGTTCCTGAACTACCTTGGTCAACAGTAGCCACTGATATATTCGAGTGGACTCTTATTCTAACTGCTTTGAGATTGATTTACTACCTAATCTAACATCCACTGCTGTAATCACTAAGTTGAAACATCATTTCTCAGTCTATGGTAGTCCACACAAAGTTGTTTCTCACAATGGTACCCAATTTACCAGTCAGTTGTTTCAAAAATTTGCAAAATAATGGGACTTTGTACATGATACTAGTAGTCCAGAATATCCACAGTCAAATGGACTAGCTGAACATGTAGTATAGAGTGCAACGCAATTACTTGAGAGGTCAAACCGTATTAATACTGATCTTTTTTTGAATTTACTCAATCTCAGAAACATACCCCATGAAGATATACTTGGCTCGACTGCTCAGAGACTTCTATCTAGGCAAACCAGAATAACATTGCCTATTAGTTCCAGTTTGTTGAGGCCTAAAGCTAACAAAAACAGGACAATTAGGGCCCAATTATTCAGAAAGAATTCTTTCCAGAAGTCCAGCTATCATAAATCGAGCAGATTTCTTCGTCCATTGAAAGAAGAAGAGACAGTGAGGATACAAATGGTGAAAGGTTTTGACCAGATTGGTCAAGTAACAGGTATATGTATCGAGCTGAGATCCTACTTCGTAGAATCTGAGTCTGTGGAGTACAGGAGAAATCGCAGACATCTTCTTTCTGTACCAGAATCGATAACATAGCATTGTTCCTTTGATACAGACTCTAGATCTCAGAGCAATCCAGACAATGTTCCTGTTGCAGAACGTATCTTAACTTCTACTTCCATTCCTGATAATGTTCCTGATGTCCCTAAACTTGAACATTCAGCAGAGACAGTCCCAGTTGCGAGACCTAATTCTGATTTCTATGTCAAGTGATTTGGTCATATTTCCAGACCTAGTGTGAAATACACAGCAACCTGGACATAATTGTCTATATGTATTTAGTTCTGTATAATTGAATGCCTACTACAGCACCAGAAACGAGAAAGAGAGAATTTTTGTGCTAACTGCAAGTACTTTTTGCTGAATGTTCTAATTTTTGCTGATTTTTGGTCGCTTTTATTACCTGCACTTCTCAGAAAGCTTAAAAAGTAGACTAGCTACTTATTTCACTGTATTTCTGCCTGTAAGTCATTTTCCAGTTGTGCACTTGCCTTGCTTTATTTAAAAAGTTTAAATTTTGCAAAGTTTTAATTGAGTTTACTGTTCTGGGCTATACACTCAAGTGCATTAGCCTTTCTGTGCTTATTTACTGTATAACTGCATTGTTTAGCTTGATTTAACCAAAAAAAAATTCTATCTTGTTTGCTCATTTCCCACATTTCCTAACTAGAATAGCCCAGTTTCCAGGCTTGCTGGTTTCAGGACTTTAGTTTCAGTGTTCAGAGCTATCCAGACCTTGCTGTGGTAGAGGGAGGTCCTACTGCTTACCAGTAAGAGTGGGAGCATTGTACTGCCTATCTAACACTAGGGGAGTGGTTTCCAGCTCTGAAATTGCAAATTTACTGGCCATTTTAGACTGATTTCTATCCCTTTCAACTTTCTCGCATAAATACCCATGTTTGTGCACATTTGCACACCGTGCAGCACCACAGGGATAAGGTTAAACTATTCCCGGTGCCAGAAAGTCTGCTGTTCGAATTTCCCTTAGAATTAGCTAGTTTATCAGCAGTAGCACTAAAATCTGTACACCTGTGAGTAGCACTTGCTCTAAAACTCGCTAGAAAGCTCTAGGAGGCCTTAATTTGTTACAACCACTCACCTCTCCTTGGTAATAAGAAGAAAATGGCCGTAGGCACTAGACAGCCTACAACTGGAAGTACCTTGCCAAAAAGTAAGGGAAAACAGCTCTTGTACTACACAAAGAAAGCACCTAACCAGGCATGTCCAAGGGTCAGCTTCCAGTGATTTCTCCTGTCCACCTGGTGAATCTGGGCATACTGGGGCAATGCAGCAATTGCCTCATGTACACAGACAGCCCTCTACTCCTACCACCAAACAGTACAACCTGTGAGAGATGCACTTACATAGCCAAACTGGAAGCAAAGCTCTCTCCAGCCAAGATTGTGCTAGACAGTCAAGAGGAGAAGGTTAACACCCACACAACACCTCAAACAACACATAGTCTTCAAAACCAACACCACCAAAACCCACACATAGCAACACAAAACCCACATATGCAGAGGCTCTTAACATTAACCTGCCCAAGCAACAAGGACCTCTGAAGCTGAAATGCAAACAAACACCACCCCCAAACACAACCAAAGTGTCACATAGCTCACAAAACCAGTGTGCCACCCAACAGCAGCCCCTAAGGCAAGACAACGTGCCCAACACTTCAGTCATAGGTGACTCTATAGTCAGGCACACTGATGTCCCACTCACCAGGCTGAACAATGAGAAAATTACAATTAGTTGCCTGTCAGATGCCAGGAGCCGCCACATAACTCATGCACTCAAGTCACTTCACAACAGGTACAAATATGACTCTGTCATTGTCCATGTTGGAGTGAATGACTTGAGACGTACCTCACTGGACTACATGAAAAGAGATATGGAAGAGCTCTCGGATCATGTAGTCCAGGCAGGTATCGCCTTAGCCCTGAGTAGCATCCTGCCATCACCCAGAATGATACCATAGTATAAGGACAAAATGACTGACTTCAATAATTGGCAAAGCTTCTGGTGTCATTCAAAGCGAATCCAGTATCTGTCTGCCTGGGACGACATGATCGATAAACCACAATGCTTTGCAAGAGATGATTTATACCTGTCGCCCCTGGGATTCAGGTTATTAGCTAAGGCTCTTGCCACCCCTATAGTGCCTTTTTTAGGCAAGGTTCAAAGGTCAAAACTACCACCGTAATGGGTATAAGCAAGCAAAATCTGAAGGTAATGCTACTTAATGCTAGAAGTCTAAACCTCAAGATGCACTCTCTTGAGGCTCTCCTAAAAATGGAGAACATCGATATCTGTGCAGTAACTGAGACCTGGTTCAAAGCTCCGGAGACCACCCCTGCAATACCAGGCTACAACTCATACCACACTTTTCGGCCACCAAACCAGGACCGAAACACTAAAGGTGGAAGAATGTCCATATTCACCAAGGATATTCACACCTCCAGGCTGGTTGCCCAGCACAATGCATCTGAAATTCTCCAGGTGCAACTAACACTAGGTAAGACTGCAATAGAAATTGTAGCTTGCTACAGATCCCCCACTGTGCACAGGATTCTCACTACACCTTTCTAAACATACTGGAAAATATTATGATACAACCAAACACCTTAATACTAGGTGATTTCAACTTCCCTGCCATTAACTGGGAAAACTACTCCTGTACCAACACCTTTGCTTAACGGTTCTTGGAATTCATAAATTCCAATGCCCTAGAGCAACTAATTTATAGTCCCACCAGGGGTACCAATATTCTAGACCTGGTCATTACCAACATGGGAGATCGATGCTCCACAACCCCTCGGTGGTCATGTCAGATCATAAGCTAATCACCCTTGACATCCACATCCCACCCCCCTTTAAGGAAACCGCCGTAAAAAACTTCTCCAAAGCCAACTTCATGCTTCTCAAGTCAGAAGTAGCAAACTTCATGACAGCCATGCAGATGGAAACTGGAAGTTCAACTCCAGAATCCTACACTAAGGTGCTGTACGAGCACATTCACTCATGCATGGACTGAGCCATCCCAAATAGAACCTCTAAAAAAAGGAAGCAAATCTGGTGGTCACCTGCCATAAACAAGCTGTACAACAGAAGGAAGAAAGTGTTGCAGAAAAGAGGAAGAACCTAGGATTCAAAAAACTCCCTCACCAACCTCAGTAGAAAGCTGAGATCCCTCATAAAATCTTCCAAAGCTAGTTATGAAAACAAAATTGCCAAAGATTCCAAAGATAACCACAAGGTATTCTATAGCTATGTCAAGAATCTAAATGGCAATACTCAGATCTGCACTAGATATATTGATCCCAAGGATATTGCCAATATCCTGGCAGATAGATTCAGTGCCAAATTTGCCCCCTTCTCACCCCCTAAAGGGCCCATCTCAATACCGAAAAAATGCCAAATTCCGATATTCACGGCAACTCAGGTAAAAACTGCACTCTCCAAAGCCAAGAATACAGCATCCATAGGACCAGATGACATCCTGGGCTGTGTACTGCATGAACTACAAAATGAACTGGCACCTCACCTATGTGTCATGTTTAATCATAGCCTGACCTCAGGCTTTGTGCTCACAGATCTGATGAGCCTGATCTGCAAGACCATGGAACGTATTATCATGGAACTTATAAACAAAGACTTTGGCAACTTTCAAACACTGGACCCCACCCAGTTTGGGTTCGTGAAGGGCCGATCTTGCCTACTGAACCTGATCGACTTCTTTGAATCAGTCTCCAGAACTGTGGATGAAGGCAAGGTGGTTCACACAGCCTACTTGGACCTCGCCAAGGCTTTTGACACTATCCCCCATTCTAGAATCATAGATAAACATACTGAGCTGGGCATTAATCCCTACGTCGCTTGATGGATTGCAAACTGTCTTACTGACAGGACACATACTGTAAAAGTAGCCGACTCCAAATCCAGCTCCAGACAAGTGATGTGGTGTACTACAGTACTGGGACCACTCTTGTTTGGCATCTACTTTTCTGAAGTACAGGTCAACACTAAGGGACTCTGTCTTATAAAGTTCTCAGATGACTGCAAGCTGGGAGCCATTATTGAATACCCAAATGATGTGGATATAGTACAAAAGGGCCTTTCCGAAACAGATGCCTGGTGCCAGAACCATGGGCTCAAGTTAAATGCCAAAAAATGTATAGTTGTCCCCTTTGGGAAAAAACATGTACCTGTGAACTACCACATAGGTGGCAGTACACTAAACACTGAAAGTGTGATAAGTGACCTATGGACACAGGTGGACAGTGGTCTCACCTTTGATAACCACATAGCCACAACAGTTAGAAAATCCTTCTATGTGGCACACCTCATCACTAATGGCTTCTCATCCAGAAAAAAGGAGGTCATTGTCCCTTAGTACTCATCCCTCATTAGACCCATTATAGAATACAATGCCCTGTTTGGTATGTACCTCATAAGACATCTGCAACAACTAGAAAGGCCGCAGAAATACCTCACAAAAAGAATCACAGGCCTAAAGAAGATGCCTTATGTTGACCGTCTAAAGATACTCCAGCTATACTCTGCCACATATTGCCTACTCAGAGGTGATCTCTGCCTAACATACAAGGCCATGTCGAACCCAGAGTTGTTGGACATGCTACATTTAAAGAAATCCCAATCCCTCTGAGCCACATGCTCCAGGGATCTTAACCTTGTCATCATGATGAATAGAACATGCTGGAGGGATAGGTTCCTGACCCAGAGACTCCCCATACTCTAGAATAGGCTGCCCATACATGTCAGGCAGAGCGCCTCAGTGGCCCTCTTCAAGATGAAGCTTGATGATTTTCTGGGAGATAGGAAATTCACCCCGGGGATCACATCAGTAGCCCTGCTAGACAGGGGTCCAGGAAAGTAAATATTTGTGGGAAGCAATAGCCAGGGAATCATTATGGCTAGGTTTGTATAGGCCCTAGGGCCGATAGCCTAGTACCTACCTATGAACCTATGAACCTATTGATTCCATGTCAGTTAATGTTGTCAATATTGTATGACTTATTTCTCAAAGAGGGAGGATGTAGAATAGTGTGTGTGTGTGTGTGTGTGTGTGTGTGTGTGTGTGTGTGTGTGTGTGTGTGTGTGTGTGTGTGTGTGTGTGTGTGTGTGTGTGTGTGTGTGTGTGTGTGTGTGTGTGTGTGTTGTACTTTTAAGAGGCATTTCACGGTCATCATGTGCATATAAATAGCAAGCACGTGCTAGCTTCAGTGCCATTTTAAGAGTGCAGCCAGAGAGTGAGCATATATGAGTGTAATAGCTAGTTCGTTTGTAAGTTTATCTAAGTTAAAGTTATTAAGCCTCAATCCTGATTTGTTTGTACATAATAAAGCTTCCTGAACATATCCCACAAAGACTTGTCTATTTTATCGTGACTGGACAAGCGACACTAGGGATGCTAATTTAGTCTAGTAACTATCCTTAGAGGACTTTACAAGATATCTGATTTGCTTGTTCAAGATGTGGAGGGTATTCTTCCGCTGTTAAGTAAGTTTCTTCTTATCTCTTAGATATTAGTTTCTTTCTCTTGTTATATAACGTACTTATACTTACAGTCCATCAGGGTGGCTTGTGTTTTTTGGGAGGACCTGGTCTTAGTCCTTTCAGGTACAGCTGAGTCAGCACATTTGTTTAAGTGGCTGTATAAGGGCATTTGTGTACTCTTCTGCATAGGAGTCACTGTTGGCTGTGTTAGTAGGGGCTTTGAAACTTTTTACACCATCACTTAGTAGGCTGTAGTTTGCTTTGGAGAAATTTTTCGGTTTGCCAATATCTTGCATAGTAGTGTTAGGGAGCACATTTTTGTGATAAATTGCAAAGCACATACGTGGCAGAATAACAACTATATAGAATTTGTCTGCTGTGTCTATAACAAATCTTTACAAGTCTAAATTCCATAGGACAGCTGACATATTCTTAATTATTTCATTATTTTTTGTCATTCATTCACTAAAAAGATTTAAATAACTTGGTGCTTGAAGTTAACCTTAGAAATAAGTACACTCATTAGTCTTTTGGTGAGAGTTTGGTGGATCAGCCTGGTCTTTTTTGGATCAGAAGTGCTCTCAACTTTCTTGTTGTTGACAGTTAGTTTTGTCCATGAAAATCTCAAGCTCCTAGTCTTATCAAATTAGCCTGTTGGACTGTTTGAGCAGAGTGAACAACATACCCAGGGCTAAAGAACACTAAGTCTTCAGCATGTAAGGTGTCCTTAAGTCCAAGAGGATATGTATAAAGACAGTTTATAAAAGGAGGGACTATGGGAACATGAGCCAGGGACTTTAAGTGCCCCTGCACTAGGATAATGAAAGTCAGAGAAGAACCCATTATGAAATACAATGGTAGTTCTGTCAGTTTATTATCATATTTGCGAATGTCATTTAGATAAATGCAACGATTTCCAACAAATATTGTCAGAAATCAAAACACAGAGCAACCGAAATATTGAACGGAGCACAGTAATGTCAAATATCGACTTTGCTGAAATGCTCACATCCGCCCACAACTAACAATAATGTTTGCAGGGGCTCCCCCACCCCCCTACTTATATATACAAACTCTGAGATTGCACTACAGTGAGGGTAAGGGTGCATTTCCCGATCCCCACTATAGTGAAATCTGCACCGCAATGTTGAAGCTGACAATAGCGGCTGTTCGCTCATGTCAGCTATGACATTGTGGTGATCGAACTCTCAATTCGAGAAAATGATTTTCGCACATATTCGATCGTCTAAATGACAATAGAATATGTGATAGTAAACCAGTTCTGTCATTATGATGGTTAATAAACCAGTTCAGAGGTTTTTCCTTAAATGGAAAACATTTTTCTGCCTTAAGGATAGAGAGGTCCACAGAATCAAAGGCTCTCTCTTTAAATCAGCAAAGGCAGCTCGTTTTAGATAACTGCTCTCCAAAGTAATATAAATGGTTTAGTTAAAGGTAGCAATGATGCAAAGCTACTATACCATTTTCAACACCTGCACTGAAATGGGGAAATAATCACTTTATGGCATTTTGTCATATCTCACATTACTTCCTTGGAGACCAGTTTCTCCAGGATTGTCAATGAACAGGTGGACTAGAGATTTGTGAAAAGTTATTCAGACAATAATAACTTATGGCATGTTTCCCAATGGGAGAGGCACACCTATGTGTAAACCTATGGGTTATACATATGGGCTTAATGTTTGGATATAAGATTTACAGTGAATTTAGGAAGAAGACATGCCAGTGGTGACTTTCCTAAAGTGCAATTACAGTCCAAACTGAGGGTCAAGAAAATGAGTTTCATTTTCAGAATGGTGAGGAAGAAGAGGAGGCCTGGAAGGAGGGACATGGCTAAACCATCTGTAAAAGAGTTGTAGAATATGTAAGTGATCACTTGGATGGATTGGTGTTAGGTAATTTAAATAATAAAGGCTTGTGTTATAGACTTTGGAGGCTGACCAAGCCTTAATTTATATCCAAAAAGTTTCAAGTCTGAGACATGAGAGGAATGTATCCTACTAATTTCTGAAGTAAAGAACTTAACTGTCACAGTGAGTTAGTCTAAAGTTTTTTTTTTTAATACAAATGTCTAATCAGTGAAGGGAAGTTACAAAAGGAGACCAGAGGCTTACAAAGTTCACAGGAATGACCTCTTCCCTTCAGGTTAGCTAACTTCTTAGACAGTCAGGAGCAGCTAGCATCTCTCAGTTTTTCTAAAGGTAACAGCTAAAATTTCACCATATAGTGCAGACAAGGTACTGAAAAAATATTAAGTGTGAGTTTAACAATATTACAGGGGTATAACAGCCTCCTTTCTAAGACTAATGAGTTTACCCTTGTCAATGATGAGGAGGTATGATCCTTTTCCATGATTAAGGAAAAAGCACAGAGCAGTGATTACCAAGTCAGTTAAATAGCACATCAGTAACAGTGCATTTGTTGGATATATTTACTATTTAGACAAGTGAAGTATCCATACAATTTATCTATATTCCAGGCTAAAGGTCAATATGAGAGTAGTCATGTTGTGCTGAATTTAGGGATCCTAAAGCAATAGCTGTAGACGTATCTGTTGCTTCTTTCATGGTGCCAGAAAGCACTTCCTCTAGTTCATAGTGTAAAGCATAATTATGCCAGTTTTGTTTTAAGTGAAAACCACAGTCAGTGAGTCAGCACTTAATTTGAAGTGATGAGATCTTTCACTTTGTTGAAAGCTACTTCATGTTTTTTTTCCCACTTGTGCCTTCTTATATTGTTAAGTAAGGAAGGAATCAACCATGGTAGTTGTTTGAAGTCTATAGAAACCATTCACTACATATTCCAAGTTTTTAAATGTTCCCAGTCCATCACTGTAGCAATTATCATGACACTCTGAAAATGCATAGTTTTTTAGATGCCTTATACTGTCTATTAGAAATCATTCACCTAATATAAATACCTGATGCAATTCCAAATGGAATATCATTGTAGCAGAAAATAATGTTGTGTATGAATTGTGAGACAAAATCCTCCAAGGTATTGCTGAATCATTTTTCAGCTGCTGTGGCAGCAAATGTTATTATCTTAGCAATGGAAACAGAGATCCACATTTAATGTCACTCTTCCTCTCTGGAGACTCTCACTGAGATGCACAACTAGATATTGTCTCAGTAAAGGTTCACACTCTCTTCTCCCCCTCTCGACAGCATTCCTATCAGGAATAATATATCAAGTTTTGCTCACAATTTAGATCACAGAAAAAAAGAGATTTTGATGCTTCTTAAAAATATTCATGTTGTATTACCTAGCAACACAAACTTTGTTTAGAAGTCTTTTACAGTGTTTGTGTCCTTATCTTCTAACTGCTGCAACCACTGATAAACTTCTTTATTTGCGTTACGTGGTATTGCTTGTGCGACAGGCTTACATTACAGAAGGTCATCCATAATTATCCTGTACCCATAAAACTAGCTTCTGTTTTATAAGGCTAGGCCATTTTCTTGCACTGTATCAATGCATTAATTCTATATTAGCCCATCATATTCAACTTTAGCTCACAGTATATCATCGGGAATAATTGTCTCAACTAGTGTCTTTTACAGTTTCTAGGAGGACATATTTAAAAAGATTTTCATAACATGTTAATGGAATAGCACAGAATTTGATCCTGTGTCAAATCCATTTGCAGCTGACTTCATGATGTAAAGGGATGAAGTTCTCACTATGCCAAAGGTGACCTGGGTTTGATTAGCAGCATAGACACTGGTTTAGCTGGTGGTAGGAGAGAGAAAGTTCATGAAGAACTGCCTGTTCACCTCTGTCAGGGGAGGTTGGATGGCAAAACAGCCTTGGGAGGTACATCTCATAGTGGAAGACTGGAGATCAAAAAGAGCTGCTTGTTACAAAGGAGGCAGGAAAAGTTGGAACTTTTCAAGATTACATCACTCTTGGATACAGGTGAAACCCACCAGTCTTGATGACCCATCTCATGCCATCCCTTGGACATCACCGAGCATACACAAGAATAGCATGTAACACACACAAAAAACATCCTCTGATAGCTGCTGGGATGATGGCCATGACATGGCAGTGCTCTTATCCACACGATGGCGTAGAAATGCTCAATACTGGCTGCCAAGTTGGCTAGACAGCCAGCCAGAGTACAGGTGAAACAAAATCCATTTGCAAAAACGTACTTCCTACTATGGCTGTTACTCAAAATGCACTTGCTTACCAGTTTTTAGTCCAGCAATCACAGTACTCTTGAATCTCAAGTGCCCTAAGTAGATCTGTATGAATCTTTCTGTGTTTACTTCTAGTTTCTGTGTCCTTTTTGCCATTATCTGTGAGTAAGGCATTTACACATTTTGTATATGTCACCTCTTGCTTCATTTAATATTGCACTCTTCCTACACATGCCTGTTTCTGTTAAACCAGTAACATTTGTTTAAATACATGATGTAGTCTGACAACAGTACATACAAACAAAGTAAGCATTGTACTTCTTTTTCGGTTCCAATATCTTTATTTATTTATTTATTTATTTATTTATTTACATGTTTCATTTTGTTAACTGGATTATCCTATGGCAAAGACAATTGGAGTAGAAAACCCACAATAAAAACCTAGATATGATTTATTAGAATAGCTATTTAATCTATGAATGTTGTTTAATGTTTTTCTTTTGCACTATAACACACTGGCTATGTATTTCACATGCAATCTTTGTCAACGTTTTTAGGTCAGTATTTTTTTTCTTTGTATTGCTATGTGTATGTAGTACTTGTTATTATCTTTGCCAATATAGCCCAATTCATGGCTGAAAAGGGTCCTGGGACCAGTTCACTTTCCTGGTTACCAAAGTATACATAAATATGAAATAGAAAAAAGAGGGGTGGTGAACATGACAGAAATGATTAAGGAACTAGTAAAGCATATTTCAGTGGCACTTTGAGTATGTGAGATAAAGTGAAAGGGGGTAGATTGCTAAACATCTTTACATATGAGATTTGTTACCTTTACATGGAAAATCCTGTCTTCTAAGTGTGGGCATGATTCAAATCAAAAATAATGCTCTGCTTCAATGTCAGTTTCATTTAGAGGTAACTGTTGACAAATTAAGTAAATGTAAATCTATATAAGTATAGCTCATAAACCTGTAATACATGTCTGAAAGCAGTACACATACATTTGTTTATTACTTGGTTGGTGCTTATTTATTTATCATTAATACAGGTAGGTGACCTGGACCCTAGGACTCTATAAAGGCACCACATATGCCTTTATTTTTTGGGAAAGACTAAAAATGAAGCTACAGACCCTAGATTTACTGATTCCCATAAATCCCAAAAGAGCTATTCCTGGTACAGAAGGTGAGGATAGATGTAATCAGACCTGTTGCTATGCTGGTTGATACGATGGACAGTGCCCTCATTTGGTAACCCTTCCCAGTTTAAAGTTAAGGACCAAAAAATTTCTGTCAGTGCTGAGACCCACCTCCTCCCCCCTAAAACAAGGGTTAGTTATTCTGCATTTATGTGGAGTTGTATATATGATGACACTTTGCTTTATCAACATATTTGCTAAATTTTAACAAAATGCTATAATAGCGCCTTACTACTCTGATGCCCAGCACTGGCCCAGTAATCAAGGAGCCTCAATCCTCACCACTGGCAGCAACAGTGGGGAATGTACACACTGGGAGGATGGCAAGTACACACAATAAACTGCAATTTACCTTAAGAGCACACAGAAACCACAGTCAGTCTGGGGCTGGCTTCTTCCTCTTTCTCCAGATCCCCAGTAAGACTCCTCAGTGGCACAGCTATAGGGTTGTGATCTCAACTGAGTGGTCAGACCAAGACCTCCAGCACCCTCTATGTCCAACAAGTGCTTTGTGTTCCTGCCCAAGTAGCTAACACACACCCTTTGAGGTTTGAGTTACACACACACACACACACACACACACACACACACACACACACACACACACACACACACACACACACACACACACACACATAATTGGGAAAGGCTGGCATAGGTTTACTAGCTATGCTCCCTTCTGCCCAGGCTATAAGGTAGTTATGACTGCCACCAGACACTCCTGCCAACTACCTTAAGGCTCTTCCAAGGGTACCCAATATACTGAGTGAAATTAGTATTAATACAAATGGTAGTTTGACCAAGAGCCTCTTAGTTTTGGTTTAAGCGCTTGGGCTTTAGGTCTACCCCTAGATCTCCCTGGTCTCTCTCCCTCAGATTCTGACAAATATGGATGGGCGATTTCCTACAGTTTCTCCTACCAGTCTGGTTGATATGGGCATCCTGAGACAGTGTAACAACTGTCTCGTACACGGACAACCATCTACTACTATCACCTAGGTGCACACTTTGTAAGAGATGCAATTACATTAGGAACCTAGAGTCTATGTTCTCTCCCTAACAAGCCAGTATATCTGGCACTTTGAAGGTTGTCAACCCAATCACTACACCTCAAACACCACCCACACCTACACAACACACATTCACATATATGGAGGTTCTCAACAAAAACATTCCCAAACAAAGGAGACCTCAAAAGCAAAAACACATGCAAACTTCACAACCCTCCACACCACATACCATGCATAGTCCACATACCTGTGTCTCACAGCCACTAAAGCTTAACCATAAATCCAACATATTAGTCATAGAAGACTTCATTGTGAGACATAGATGTGCCTCTCACCAGGATGGATAAGGAGAAAATCATGGTTAGTTATTTGTCAGGTGTCAGAATCTGCCATATCACACACACACACTCCAGTCTCTCAACAGCAGGTACTGTTATGTCTCTGTCATAGTCCATGTTTGTGTGAATGACTTGAGACATATCTACCTGGGCTATATGAAGAGAGACATGATTGAGGTTGCCTGACTGAGCCTTAAGCAGCATTCTACCATCACACACAATGATGCCTCAATACAAACAGAAAATGATTGACTTTAACAATTGGCTTAGTTTCTGGTGTCATTCCAAGGGGATACAGTACCTGACAGCCTGGAAAGATATGATCAACAGACCATGATGCTTTGCCAAAGATGGCCTGTATCACTCTCACTTGGGCTTCAGGCTTCCAGCAAAGGCTCTTGCCTCCTCCACACTGCATTTTTTAGAAAAAGTGATGGTGTCAAAACTACCAACATAAACATTTCAACAAAACACAAATTAAAGGTCATGCTGCTAAATGTTAGGAGTCTAAACATGAAACTGCACTCATTGCAAGCATTCTTAACCGTGGAAGATGCTGACATTTGCACAGTCAAAGAAACCTGGTTCAAAGCTGCAGAGAGCACCCCAGCCTGACCTGGTTACTCATCCTATCATACATTCAGACCCCAAATTGTGGGTAGCAAAGTCAAAGAAGGTGGAGTTTCAATATATATTAAAGACATATACACCTCCAGTATGACACACATGAAGTTGACCATTGACAAGACTCTTATTCAAATCATAGCAAGCTGCAGACCACCAAATCTGACTCAAGATGCCCACTCCACCTATCTGGACCTCTTCAAATCTATCAAGATTCAACCTTTACCCTGATCCTGGGTGACTTTAACTACCCAAACATGGAAGAACTACTCTTGCCAGAACACAAATGCCCAGAGATTATATAATTTTGTCATTGCAAATGTCTTGCAACAGCTAGCTGATACCCCCACAAGAGGTGATAATATGTTGGACTTGGTATTAACCAACATGAGTAATCACTGCAGAATCCCTACATTATCATCCTCCCAGCCATAAAGCAGTCACTTTCGAAGTCACCATCTCCCCCAACCCCCCTCTAGCTAGGGTCAGACATAAAAACTTCTCCAAAGCTGATTACAACCTCCTGACGGATGGTATAAACAGCTTCACAGCCCCCTCCCCCTCTGTAGGAACTGGCACCAATGTCCAAATCTACAACAAAGTACTATACAAGCATTTATATAGATCCATGGAATCAGGAATACCCAACAGGATGAAATCATCCTCTCCAAGGAAGAGTAAACCTGTCTGGTGGACATCTGCAATAAATAAACTCTATAACAAATGGAAAAAATTGCTGCCCAACACCAACAATGAGCAGATGCCCAACTGGAAGCAATCTCTCCTTAGCCTGAACAAGCAAATAAGAGCACTAGTGAAATCCTCCAAAGCAAAGTTTGAGTCCAAATTGGTTACACCTACTAGAGGCAGTCATAAGACCTTCTTCACATATGTCTGCAGTCTCAAAGGAAGCACCAAGATCTACTCAGAACCGGTGGTCAAGGACACCTCATACACAAATGCAGTAGATATATCCAACCTGTTGGCTGACAGATTCAGTGAAAACTTCACCCCTCTGTCCCCCTCCATCAATAAATCTGGACATCCCCAGTACCTGTCCCCTCCTCTTATCTCTAGGGAACAGGTCATCACTGCCCTCTCAAAGGCATAAAATACAGCCTTCATGGGACTTGATAATATTCCAGGCTGCATCCTACAAGAACTCAGGCAGGAATTTGTTGCACCATTAGGTGCCTTATTCAACCAAGGCCCGAGTACTGTCTTCATCCCAGTTGAGTGGAGGACAGCTACTGTCATCCCTTTGCACAAAGGTGGAGCATCCACTGATCTGGGAAATTATAGAACCATCAATCTAACTAGGCTGATCTGCAAGGCCATGGAATGGATTATCATGGATCTCATTAACAAGGACATTGGCAACCTCCAAACACTCAATCCCACACAGTTTGGCTTTGTCAAGGGGAGAACATGACTGTTAATTTTGGTTGACTTCTTTAAGACAGTCACCAAAGCCATGGACAAGAGGAAGATGGTGCACACCGCCTACCTTAACCTGTCCAAAGCCTTCAACACTATTCCCCACTCAGGCATAATAGATAAACTCTCTCAACAAGGCATCAATCTGTATGTTACCAGATGGGTAGCAAACTGGCTCACTGATAGAACCCACCTAGTCAAAGTAAGGGAATCCACCTCAAGCAGTAGACCCATAATTAGTGGTGTACCCCAGAGATAGGTCTTGTGGCCTCTGTTATTTGGGATATACGTTCCTGAGCTGCAGGCCAAAACCAGTGGGCTATGGCTGGCCAAGTTTGCAGATGACCACAAGCTAGTCATTGTCATCAATTGCCCTAGTGATGTGGACATCCTCTAAGGGGGTCTCACCCAAACAAATGACTGGTGCCAGCAACATGGCCTCAAGCCGAACACCAAATAATGTATCCTCATCCCCCTTTGGGGACAGGGATGTCCCCACAAATTATCACATTAATAACAACATCCTAAGCATGCAATCAGTCATGAGGGATTTGGACATCCAGGTTGATAGCAACCTGACTTTTGACCACCATGTTGCTTTTGTTGTACAGAAAGCTTTCTACATGGCTCACCTCATAAGTAAAGGTATCTCATCCAAGGACAATTAGGTCATAACATCCCTGTATTCTTCCCTTATAAGGCCCATTATTGAATACAATGCCCCTTTTGGCATGCACCTCACAAACCACATGCAGCAGCTGGAGAAACCACAGAGGTTCCTCACTGGGAGAATCCAGGGCCCCAAACATCTACCCTACACAGATAGGCTAAAAGCCCTGTCCTTCCACTCAGTTTCATACAGACTCCTCAGAGATGACCTCTGTCTGGCATACAAAGCAATCTCAGACCCCACCTTGATGGGACTGCTGCATATCCACATGTCAAGCTCCACTCAAATAACCTGCATGCACGACCTCAACCTAGTTTGTGATATCAATAGAACTCATTGGCGGGACAGATTTGTGTCCCAGCGACTCCCTCATCAGTGGAATAGACCCCCTCTCCACATAAAGCAGAGTGCCCCATTATCTCTTTTTAAGTGCAGCCTGGATAACTAGATGCGAAACAGAAAATACAGCCCTGGGATTCCACCTGTGTCCCTGCTGGACAGGGGCACCAGGTGCTGACTTGTCTAAACATGGGCTAAACTCTTTGCTAGGCATATAAGGGTATCAGGGCCAATAGCCTAGTAACTTCCTATGATCCTATGATCCTATGAAGAGCAAGGCTATTAGGAGTGGCCCACACAGTGTCACCAAATAAATATGCAAATACCATCATAACTTAAACACCTCTACAAAGATTAGCCACAATGAAAGGTTTAAATATATTTAATAATAAATAATAAAAAAAACAACAAAATACTAAGTATATATTTACAGAGACAGAGTTTAAAATCACAGGAAATATTTAAAATAACATTAAAGGGCAGACTCAGACAAATAAAGAAAAACAATATCCAAACTAAGCTTCACTATATTCTTTGAATGAATCTAAGAGAGTTACTATTCCCTACTTATTTAATACAGCAAGGCAGATGATGTGGTTTGATGGTCCTTCTTTTTGTCAGACTAAAGACAGAATACAGAATTCTCAGTCTCACTAACAGACTTCTCAAAATAATATCTAAAATATTACTTCTGGGATAGCAAAATGACATCACTTCTGGTCATCTGATTTCTAGTTCTCATGCAAACCCCCATTGCTGAAAGCTGGCAGGATTTAGCACCTAACTGTAGAAATACACACACAAGGGCATTTGCTCAGATCTGTGGCAGGTGCTGGAAATCATAAAGCAATTTCATACCTCCATGCTTACAGAGTAGTAATTAGTTCACCCCAAAGACAATACAGGAAGGTGCCTAGTACAGACTTTGTGTCTCTGGCTGCATTGAAACCTGTGAAATAGCATCTTTATGGCCTAGCCTGTAAAGTGATTTAATTTCAGATATGTTTTAAAGTTTGCTGGACTGAGGTTAACCTCCTGTCTTTTAGTTTCCTCTGTTAAAACATATACATTTAAACAGTTGCTGTACTGCATGTACATTTCTGTTCTCTCCAGTATGGCGCACTGTGGATACATTTCAAACACAAGCACTTTACAAATACCTTTTTAACACAAACATCTGTACAAATCAGTTTGATATACACATGACATACAGTTCTAATACATTTGTAACATAAGCATCTTGTATAAATCAGTTTGATGTTCACAAATGGTATATAATTATTTACAAAATTCCAGCTAGCTGTACTGGCATTACCTCCTATCATCACATAAGGCAAGAGAAAACAAGCGGATCCAGCAATGAGCTGGATGGATTGTGTGAGAGAAGATCTGTGACAGTCAGGCATGAGTGTTGAAGAAAGAAGGAGTATGGCATTGAATCAAGAGAAATGGCAAAAGTTAATACACCCCGACCCCATATAGAAAATGGGAAAAAGGGAGCTGATGATGATGATGAAAGAATGCTTTGACACAGAAGATAGTGGACATTTGAGATGATCTGTCTGAATTAGAGGTAAGCAGTGGAACTGTCTAGAAGTACATAGTAAAGACAGAGCAAAATGAAGGGAGGGATGCAAAAGGAAGGGAAAGTGACATAATGTTAATTGCATACCATCTGCAAAGTAGATAGATGGTCTGTTTCTGCTGGCCATGATATGTATGTATGTGTTCTCCCAAAGAATAGTGTTGAACATTTAATGACAATAATTTAAGCATGTTCTCACTTGTTACACAGCATTTATACTACCCATGCATTACTAGTTTGCTGTATTTCCTTCATGGATCAAACTGATCTGCTGTGATAGGCTGCTGTCCTGGTCAGCTTTCAGTCTTATGCATGCAGCTTGCCAATACAGACTGTGGTTTCCCTATAACCCTGATCCTGATAGCTTGGCTGTCAGAGGATGACTCAGTCAGTCAGTGAAAATAATATCTTACCTCAGGGGCAGCCTGCCTATCTCATAATCTATTTTTTTGGATTCAAGATAAAATTTAAATTTGAATTTCAGCAAGCTATGTTAAGAATGATGTGACACTTAGCATCCATAGTTATAATGAAATGTGCCTCACCATAAGGTGGCAACACGATAGATGCACAATGCTGATGTCAATTTGCCTTATAGATGGATAGCATTCAGGCACCCTCTGAAGCAATATGGAAACAAAATGATGTTCCTCCTATATACAGAGGACAACAACTAACAGAAGCAATGAAAGGTGTATCACCTGGGCAGCCAGTCCTCAGGTGATTAACCTAATTAGATGTGCTTTAGACAGTAACTGTACATTTTCTTCATTTCACAATACATTTACTTCCTTACAAAGCTGTTGCCCTTTGATCCGGGGAAGTCAGTAAAAAAAAAAAAACTAATGTCAGTATCTCACTATCTAATTTGAACCAAACAGCATGAGAGTGGCCTGTCACAAATTAATAATTTTCATGAATGGCACCTCGAGCAACCAGAGTGAATACATAGGGTAAGAGTTTCCTCAGCTAAGAAATTCTTACTCATTTACAAACACAGCTATTTTTGCACCATTTTTTTAAAACAAGAAATATCTTTATTAAATTATCATGTATGACATAGACAGTCTTACATTTATATAAATGAAAATAAAACATACCAAAACAATCTCACTTGCAAACATTATACATTACAAACCATGCCGACACAACTGTAGCTGCAAACAACATACATCACTTTTAACATATTCAGTCATTGTCAGATTTAAATTCTGCCTTCTTCTAACTTTTACATCCAAGTGACACCTCCAAGTGCATCTGCAATTACCTTCTACTGACACCTCTAGGCATCAAATATTGCTTGTTCATATTTACATCAATAATTCCAAAACCATGCTATGTACAAGGTTTTGAAAGATTTCATCTTAAAACTTACACAATGGCAAACTCAACTGCATTAATATTTTACCTCCGTCTAGTGCAGGTAAATAGATATTAATTGTTGTTTTTATTAAATTAATTTATGTAGATATAGTTTTCAATTTTTTCTAAATTTCTCAACAACTAAGTAACACAGACAGAACTCCTTAGACTCATATGAAAGCTCTCAGCTAGATGAATAAAATGCTGCTGACAGTATTTGTGTAACTTGAGTGGTTGCTGAGATATTATAAGTTATTAGTAAACATTACAATGTAATAGTCACTGTGTTTATTGTGACTTATAACATTTGGTTTAAGACCTAGAATCTAGAGAATACTATTACTACAAAAATAGTTTCTGCTTAAGAGTTTGCCATGTATACTTCTTTCATAATCCCTATGGTTCCAGAGATATGAACATTTGTTTGAAATGTGAGGACATAATTTGATTCTGTCAAAAAGCTTCATCTGCATGTATTGATTCCACTCTTTCCAATTTTTTTATGTAATTTACTCCTATTCCTTTCTAAAACTAGCTGCTTTTTTGCAGCCATCCTAGTTAGACTCAGCAAGGCCTTACTATGTCTAGACAATTCAGATTCTGTATCATAGCTCAAAAAATCATTTCCTTAGTTACACCAATTTGCTCACCCACCTACTCCAACAGAGCAGTCTGCAGGAAATCTTTTAAAGTCTGCCAACTCATTACATTCCCAGAAAATATGTTCCCAGTTATCTCTTTCTTCCCCATCACACCTCCAGCATTTGCTGTCTACCTGTGGAAAAATTCTTTGGAGTTTACTTGGGTTATAAAAAAATACCTGTGTAAACACTTCCAAGCAAAAATCCAAAGTCTTCTAGACTTTGTTGCATATGTGGGAGACATGCATAGATTCCCCTATTGTTTCTTTGTGAATTGCTTATACAATCTCTCTTCCCAATCCATTCTAACCTCCTCTGATTGATTCTTATAGTTATCATGCAATATTTTATTGCTCTAATAATTATTCCTTTCTTAATGGCAACTTCCGTTCTAGATTCTACTAAAATTTCTACCAGAACTGTTTTTTCATTTAAGACACCCCCCCCCCCATTTCTTTCTCTTTGCCTATACTCTGATATCAATCCTTGGTAGGGAAGACAATCTTTAAGCTGCAGTCCAAATACGTTTTTGGCATCTTCCCATTCTATTACCTTTCTATCTCTAGCTATTTGTTCCCAATACCTTGGTTCCTTTGCCAGTTTTCTCCAATAAATTCCAGCACCCTCTTGCCTATAGTCTGTATCCCTAATTGTAGTTATTCCTTTCAGCAGAATCTCCTTTCTCCATGCCAGTATTGACTTAGTTCTTAGAATACTTTCTGCTACTTTAAGAAGATAATATTCTGTATGATTATTGTTATACTCCTTAAAGGTCTGCATCCAAAATCCCAGTCTCTCCTTGTTTCTTGAGCTTCCCCCTGTTTCATTATCAACTCTTTCCACTTTGAATTATAGTTTTCTGCTTGTGCTATGTATAGGAGCCTTAACTGTGTTTCTCTGAAATACCCCTTCAAATTGGCTAATCCCAAACCACCTTGTTCTTTTGGAAGAATCAGCTTATCCCATTCAGTTGTTGCCATCTTCCTCTCCCAGACAAAATCCTTCAGCTCTTTATTAATTGCTATCCACAACTTCTCCGCTGGTTGACAAAAATATGCCTGACCTGTGTATAAGACTAAAGGGACTAAAAACATTTTAACTATTTGTATCTCACCATCAATATCCATATAACCGTTTTTGTATTATTTTTTGTGTAGTCTCTTCCTACATATCCTTAGCTGCCACACTGTAATAATTTTTAATTCATACTCCTAAATACATTTTCTAATTTGTAACTACTTGTATCTTACTATCAATATCCATATTACAGTTTTTGTATTATCTTTTGTGAAGTCTCTTCCTACATATCCTTAGCTGCCACAATGGAATAATTTTTAATTCATACTCCTAAATACATTTTCTAATTTGTAACTACTTGTATCTTACTATCAATATCCATATAACAGTTTTTGTATTATCTTTTGTGTAGTCTCTTCCTACATATCCTTAGCTGCCACATTGGAATCGTTTTTAAGTCATACTCCTAAATAGTTTATTTTCTCACGTCCCCATAAGTATGGATATTTCTGAACCAATTTGTATGTGGGTACATAATTTACTGCTATTGCCTTTGTTTTAGCTTCATTCATTTTGTATTCTGAAAAGATGTGAAACTGTCTCAATATGTTCCACAGCACTATAATGTCCTGTTCTGGTTTTATCAGGTATAAAATAATATCAGCAAATAGAACTAGCTTTTTTTGACTACCATACCAATTATATCCTTGAATTTCTGAGTCCAGTATTTTCTTAATAATTGGTTCTAAATAGAATGGAAATAACAAAGTGGGAGAGGACACCCCTGCTTGGTTCCACTGCTCAAGCAGAGATTATCAGAGAGGACCCCAACCACTTTAATTTTCACTTCTGAACACTCATCTATCCTCCTAAACAACCTTATAATTTTTATCAAGGAATGCAAGTGTTTCCATTGCTCTGCTCATAAAGTCCCAGCTTAGTTTGTCAGATATTTTCTCTGCACCAAGACCCACCAACAACAGTGGTATTTTCTTACATTCTACTTCTCTCTGGATCAACAGTGTTCTGTAAAACCCACACTGATTCATATCTATCAATGTTGGCATCATTTTTGCCATTCTTTTAGCCATTATAGATGTAATCACTTTATAATCATGGTTTAGCATTGAAATGGGGCCTGGAAGAAACTGGATCTGATGGATCTTTACCCATTTTAGATTTACAGCTACAACCATTTTCTTCCAGGATGTTGGTACTTCTCCCCTTATACTGTTAAACAAAACCTTTCAGATATTTATCATTTTTTGCCTCCTAGCTTCCGAACTTCCACAGGAATACCATCTATTCCTGGGGACTTTCCTGTAGATTGGTTAGACATCACCATTTTTATCTCATCTCCTCCTATCCTAACTGCTAGGAACTGAGCCTCATCTACCTCTAACCTTGGCATATGTAATTCTTCAATAAATATTTCCATTATACCTTTTCTTGATTTCCATATTTCCTTGCTTTATACAGTCTTTCATAGAATTTCTGAAATATTTGTAATACTTCTACAGGATCCATTGTTATCTTCTTTGTCATAGGCTCCCTAAGCTTGCAATAATGTGCATGTAGTAGTCTGTTAATAAGATGGTATGGAGCATAATTCAAAGGAAGTCACTGAGAAAATGTACTGACATTCTCTTTTCAAACAGTTTCAAGAAAGCAATATTTTAAAGTACTCCCACAGTAAGTGAATATAAAGAAGAGCGTGAAGGCAAAGGAAGGGGAGCTCAATGTCATTTTATGTGGACAAAGAGTACACTGTTCAAAGACATTTTCACTTAAAAAGAAAATAATAATAATCCAGTCATGTTTGGTACAATGAATTATAGCAGAGTACTAGCCACTCAGCCTGCTGTTGGGACATTAATACTCTACAGAAGATCAAAAATATAATAAAGATCAGATTTTTTGGACAGTGTACTCTTTTTTTTGTTGGTGTGATTTTTCCTTTACACTTGCAAATGATAAGCCTTCCATATGTCCTGTGTCCATTCATTCCCACCCTTACAATGGCCTGTTAGAGACCAGGGGATGGTGACAGACAAGTGTAGGAAGCTGTCAACCAGGCACCCATGAAGGTTGTTTAGTCCCTTTCACTGTATCTTCCCTTCAGCTGACGCATAGATTATGGTGCTACGACATCTTAGCCTAAGGAACTGTTTTTTTCCCACCCTAGACTGAGGCCTCCCACATTTAAGGGATGGCTATAACTGTCCCACACTAGGAAACTACTCAGTATCCCTGTCTTCCTGAGGTGCAGCATTAGCAGTGCAAAGCTATGGATGTTTTACTACCTGCCCTCACCCACCTTTTTTGTGGCTGATATGTCTTCTTCCTGATGTGTGCATGTTTCTCCATACATGCCTCATGAAGCATACTCTGAATGACTTCACTGTACTAGCAGACACCACAGAACCACAATAGAGGTCTCTTTTTCACAAAACATGCTATCATAACTCTTAATCTCTTAGTGCAAGAAATCTGGACAAAACCAAAAATAATGAGGAGACAAAAGTCCAAAAATATGGACAGATATTAAATATTGGCCTTATAAACTTAGAAAACATTTAAAATAACAGGTGTTGTATTAGCATGCATTTTCTGAAGGTATAAGTCTGAAACTCAAACGTATGTCATTATCTAATGACTTCAGTCCTGAGCGATTTACTAAAAAAGCATTAATTTTATGAGGAACAGATCAAACATATGAAGCAAAAATCTGGACACTGAGAAAATCAGGACAGTTGAAAGCTATGCATGCTACATGAAAATGATGAAAATACCAGAATTAAAGTGGATAATCCTTCCTTTTTTCAATATGATTAATGATGTAATGAATGCAAATAGTTTACATCCAGATGATCAGCACCCAGCAGCACCAAGACAGCGAACAGGCTTTTTAAGGCTGCTAAAGATAGGCAGATTCTCCATAATAATCATTAAGTAGACCTATCCAACATACATAACTTAATTTGATATTTGCTTATTTAGACTACTATTCAGTGACTTTACAAATCCCTTTTTAATCACTTACAGAAGTTAGAATTTAAAATAGCTCAATTGTGGAGGTAAATATTTGCCCCCCCCACCAAGATTGAACAGGTTCAATCCATTTAGTAAAGCAGGGATGTTTATGGTGTTATGATGCAACCCCCATATGGGTGGTTGATATGGGGGGGGTGTACCCACCAGTAATGCATGTTTTTATGTTGATGGTTCAGTCAGCATTTGTAGGTACCACCTTTACTTGTGTGATGTTTAACAATACAGTCAAACTATCTGAATTAGTAACTATGACTATGACCCTTCCACAATGTCTCTGCTCATCTCTTCTCAATCCAAAATGTCTATACAACTAGCAATGTTGCTAGTTGTCTATACAACTAGCAACATTGCTTTTGACAGAGAATTGTGGCTGCTGGTCAGGTAGGTTAAGAGAATAAACACATTGAGTGCCTTGGCTCTAAAAGCTCTGAACTACTGTTTCTTGCCAGGGCTCTACTTTGTGACTAATGCAGAACACACTACAAAAAATGATACTATAAAAAAGAGAGAAAAAAAAAAAGAAAAACTGAATGATACAACTGAAAAAAACTGTGATCTGCACATTAATGCATGAGTATGATGCTGTGTTTCCAAATTCCAGATCAGTCATGTCAGGGTTGGTTATTAGAGGTTCTGCTAGCTACATAATGAAACAAACTTAGAAGATATTAGGAGTCAGTTACTGGATGCTTTAGTAATCAAGGACTTCTTTTTTAGTCAACCGGCTGATGATATCTCCTTGAAAAGAAAGATAAAATTAGATCATCATCATTCATAGAGACATATCATTCTCCAATCTCTCAGTTTAATTTCAGATAAGGTACCCTTCAAATTAAATGTCGTTTTACTGGAAAGGTACACCGTCCCAGCAGCCCTGTGGCCCAAGTAGTAATACAGAAAGAAGATACTTCTAGCTATTCCCAACTCAAGTGGATGAGGTGACAAAAAATAGTTTTTCAGAAGACTGCCTACTGGTTCTTTCCCCTTCCTCTTCCACATTACCCATGGAAGGTGGCTTCCAGATCCATCTATCATCTTGTTAGAAAATAACCACAAACATGTATTTATTAACAAGAGTATCTCAAGATTACACAATGGAATTTCTACAAAAAAACACATGCCATTCCATTCCTTGCACCTCATCAGATCATGTTATATAATCTCTAAAGAAGGTAATACTTTGTATGTCTCCAGCATCACATCAGACAGGTCAAGTGTTTACTCTAGGATATGTCTTGTGCCATAGGGCATTTGTTTTCATATGGCATTCCTCCAAGATTTTTGCTACTTCCTTCCTTCTAAACTGTTCAAATGTTTGTGTGCGTGTGTGTGTATGTGTGTGTGTGTGTGTGTGTGTGTGTGTGTGTGTGTGTGTGTGTGTGTGTGTGTGTGTGTGTGTGTGTGTGCGCACATGTGCGTATGCATATGAAACATTCAAACAAAAGGTGTCGTAGTAGCAGTTGCAAATGGACAAACCATTGTATGTAGTCACTGGAGGGAAATTCTGAAATTATTTTTCACATGCTGACCTCTGCCATCTGTCTCATTAAAGATCTCACCTGATTCCGGTGAGCATCTCCATTTTAATGCTGCCATATGGCGACTGTAGTCTATCTACCAGAGTATGACAACTTTTACTTGATTGAAAAAGACGATATTTGTTCTGGTTCAGAACAAGGATACTATGATTTTGAAGCAGTGGGTGAGATGTTTGAGTGAACAGTCTTATTTAGCATCAATGTGTTCAAAAACATGTCCTGCCTCTGGTAGAAGCATGCAGGAAGCTGTTGAGTCCAGTGACTAGTGGCCTTTGTACAGCATAAAAAGCAGAGATGTGCAATATTTCAAATCATTTGAGTGGGTGACCAGTAACAGTGACTTGTCTTAAAATATAAGTTCGGTAGTATCTGATGTTGTAATAACACACCAGTCAAAAAAAAAAAAATCAAATTTAAAAGCAGTAGGAAGTGGGATATAAAAAAGAGGTAAGGCCTCAAAGAAATCAATATATCAGTCAACTTGATGACCAGGTGAGGAAGCATTTAAGTGAACATTCAGCTGTACAGAAAGAATTCTCTTCCCTGACTTTCTCTCTAAATATACCAGAAGCTTGTTTTCCCTCACTTCATATTGCAATTCTGTATTAGACTAACTTACCTTTCATTTACCTTTAATTTCTCTGCAAATTGTCTAGAATTTCTCTAAATATTAAATGATTGTCATGTACCATGTATCAGTTCTTAACCAATGTTTTTATATTATGTCTAACTTGTTATAATTATTTAAACTGCAGATGTTTTGTTTTATTTTGAAGATTGTATAATTATTTTTCTTAAAATGTTTTGTATTAATTAGGAGCTTTTCTCCCTGGTCTTCCACTGAAAATGGGCTTCTACCCAGTCGGACCTTCCCAGTAATCAAGTTTAAATAAATGTTGTGTCTTTCCGCTTTTCCCGGTTAGGGGTCGCCGCAGCGGAACTCCGGTCCGCTAATGATTGGCAGTAGATTTTTACGTGCCGAGTTGCCAGCTCTGGCGCACAACCTTCAACAAAGGTACGCCCATTCACGCATGTCTCCACACAGAAGATGCTTTAGCTGAGAATCGAACAGGACAATGTCTTACTGTGAGGCGACAATGCTACCACAGCACCACCACTGCAGTATCAAGTTTAAATAAATAAATAAACAAAATAAATAAGAGTAGGATCACTGTAACATAGGTAGTTGCTAACAAGAAGTAGCAGTATAAAATAACCAAGGCTTTGAGCTACTAATAAACATTCTCCCATATAAACATACAAACCTCATAGACCTCACTGGCAAATTTTGTTACTCTGAATAAGTTGCTTCACTAGAGACCAAAGCTCACAGATCAGGCATGACAAAAATGAAAATCTGAATCCTATTTAAGAAGGAAATGAATACATAAAGTGGAAACTCTGTGTTGTACATGCCTCTTATCTTGGCCATTTCACGTAGTTTCTAAGTTCAGGTAGTTTATGTTTTAACTCTTGAGTTGACTATAAGTTACAGGTCTTTATGACTGGCATATTTTTTCATAATTTCAGACATATGCTGTTGCAGAATGGATAAGTATTTGGTGGGCAAAATCTATCCACATATTCCTCCTAGTACACATGAAGCAAAGAAAGCTGCTAAGACTGTAAACAGACAGAATAATGATAGATAATAACCAACAAAGGATGCCAAAGCACTACAGGATCAAGGACCCGATTTTGAATAAATTGGTGCCCTTAGTCCTGCACTGTTTGGTTTCCTTTGTTGGTTATTGTTTGTCTTTTTAGTATAACTCCCATATTTACAGACCCTGGGATTCAATAAATTCCGTGCAAGAATAAAACTATTCTTACACTGAATGGTTCATGTCCGTATAGCACAGCAGCACACCTTGCATATTCATGAAGGTGCACTGCTGTACTACCGATACGGACACAAACCTTGTACGAGTGCAGGGGGCATGTCCAAGTAGTGCACGGACACTGAACACACTCCCTGCACTCAGAAAGTGCCATACGGCACTTTCTAAATTGATCTGGCAAAATGTTAGAGATTTACTATAATATTATGCCAGTATTTCGGTGTCCGCGGACACTGAAATGAAATAATGATCATTTCAGTGTCCACAGATACTGAAATAAACATCAGCAACAAGAAAGCAATGGAGGGGGTGTGTGACAGGTTCTGTGATACACCCCCTGCATTGCCAAAGTGCCGTATGACACCTCTGCAGCATGCTAAAGCAGGAAATTTGTGCAAATGCACAAATAATGGGGGATAAATCCCTCAAAAGGGACACACCACAGATATTGGCCATGAAACTTAGAAAGTTGATAGAAAACAGATCATGCATTACCATGAATTACTGAAGGGTAGAAATCTGAAAGCAAATGTATGCCAGTATTCCCTTACAGCAGTGCATGTTGACAAAGCACAATAGGGACACGTCTAAAAAAGTGCCCTCACACACTTAGAAAGTTAATAGAAAACAGGATACGTATTAGCAGGAGTCCCTGAAGAATAGAAGCCTGAAAGCCAAATTAATGCCATTATTTCATGATTGCAGTCCTCAATGAGTTGTCAGAACACCACAAGACTCACTTATATAACATAATAATATCATAATACTATATACTTTTTTTTTCTAGGCTAAGAAATGTTTAAGTGTAGTTAAGTGGGTGTCCACGTTATGGCCCTCTGCTTACCATAGCTTAAACATCCCATAGCAGATAAATGCAAATATACAGGCAAATTGTCCAGACTGAGGCAGTGTAGTGGTTAGTGTCCTGGCTTTATGTGCAGGTGTTTACGGTTTGAGTGCCAAAACAAGCAGCTTATTTTTCTATGGGAAAGTAGTGTTCACATTATTTTTGTAAACTTAAATTATGTAGCAAATGTTTTTTGTCAACCAAGGTAGTGTAGCAGGTCCAAAAGTGAGATGTCAGACTAGAAAAGATGTGAAACCCCCATATAAACACAGTTGCCCCATACAGTATAGTCACACAAGAATATAATTTAATGAAAGCACATAGGGGGATGTCATGGAAGGTAAACATAAAATTATAATATGTCAGTAATGATGACTTAATCCCACAATCCAGATACTCTATAAAATGAAATCTGAGCAATGCTAAGTAGTGCTAACCTATGCTAAGCTGGTGTAAGCATTGCTTAAATGTAAATGCTAACCAATAAGTAGCCCAGCTAAGCAGATTTGCACATTGGTAAGCACTGCAGTGCTCAACATCTATCCCTTTAAGCACTGCCAACCTTAGCTAAGCAGGCTTGCATGTCACTTAGCTTAGCTCAGCATATTCAAAATGGTCCAATGACAGCAAAGGGTGGTAATTTGGCTCTATTTAAACCTTGTAGGTGGGAAATATAGCCATAACCAGTTGTAGCTCATCTTTGCAGGCATTATGGCTGGTGTAGGAGAGGGATCGCGCTTTCAGGTGCAACACTGAGGCATTCAGGAGTCCAGGCTCATGGTTGAACTCCTAATGAAAGACCATGAGGAGAGACTGCTGCAGGGCCAGTACCAGGGCTCCCAATACAAAGTGGAGGCCTGGGATTATCTCACACATGATCTCACCAGTGCTATTGGCATCCCTTGAACTGGTGAGCAGGTCCGGCACCATTTTGATGACCTCAAGTGTAGGAAGAGGGAACTCTTGGAACAGTGGACCCAAGATGTACATGCACAGAATGTCCCAGAAGTGTGCAAGTATCAGTATCAATTAGTGTTTACCAAAGTCCAGCCTACATATGTGATTGATAGGTATGCATAAATGTTTCTTTATGCCCTGTACAGCTGTGGATAAGAGGGCTGTATTGCTAAGGCTGCACTGGGAGGCTGGTGAATACAAATCTAGCTTGCAGTATTCAGGACAAATAAATAGAAAGGAGTTGAATGTCAACTGCCGGTACGTTAAAGTGTGTACTGTGTGTAATGAATAAATGAGACATTAGCAGAATAATACTGATGTACAGCATATCTATCAATAAAAGTGCCAGTACCCTTCAATAAAAGTAAAAACCCCGACTGTTGTGTTTATTTTGGTATGTTGTGGTATGAATCTAAATGTGTACAGCTTCTGCAAATCAACTATGACTCTGACAGCATGAATTAATTGAGGCTCATCTGACAAAGATTGTGGAGCTGTAAAACAGATCAACTATATGAAATGTTCCATGCACCAAGATCTGATCCCTGAATAGTAATGTGTAAACTATTATACTGTATCCCCTACAGCAGAGCTTTGTTTTAACCATTGCTTTTCATATTGTAATATGTCAAAGTATTAATACACAGTACAAAAACTATCTGCCATGCATGAATGTCAGAATTACAAACTCAGATTGTCCAACCAAGAGAGTATTAGGCAGAAAACAGTCAAGCAAAAGACCACCATTCCTCAAAAGTTCATTGTGTTGAAACACAGCCTTGTTGTATCTTTTTGCACAAATAGGCACGGCCCGAATCCCGGGAGTGGTAGTAAGCTGTACGCATAATTTCACTCAAGAATATGTGAATATGTGTAGAAACAGTCAGGTAGTGTTAACAAAAATTTCCTCCATAGGTATGCCAGGTAAGGAAATGTTTCTATTAGCTGTAAGAAGGCTGTACTTATACACTACGTACAACAATTCCACTGTCCAATCCCAAGGCTGCAAATGACAGCAAGATAAGTACATACACCAAATGGTTTCTTCTGATAAATGTCCCTCAGTTCTCACGCTGTCATGGCTAGTGGTCACTGCTGCCAATACCAAGGGTGACAGATAGAAATCCAGGTGGAGTATGGCAGTAGCACACATACACAGTATGAGTGCAGGGCACCCCTGTCAGTGTCATATATGTAACCTTGAATATGCGAATATGCGTAGAAACAGTCAGATAGTGTTAATAGAAATTTCCCCCACAGGTTTGCCAGGTAAGGAAATGTTTCTATTAGCTGTAAGAAGGCTGTACTAATACACTGTGTACAACATTTCCACTGTCCAACTCCAAGGCTGCAAATGACAGCAAGATAAGTACATACACCAAGTGGTTTCTTCTGATAAATGTCCCTCAAGTGTCACACTGTCATGGCTATGGTCACCACTGCCAATACCCAGGGTGACAGATAGAAATCCAGGCAGAGTACGGCAGTAGCACACACACACAGCATGAGTGGAGGGCACCCCTGTCAGTGTCACATATGTAACCTTGAATATGTGAATATGTGTAGAAACAGTCAGGTAATATTAACAGATATTTCCTCCACAGGTCTGCCAGGTAAGGAAATGTATGTATTAGCTTTAAGAAGGCTTTAGTAATACACTGTGTACAAACATTCCACTGCCCAACTCCAGGCCAGAGGTAGATGTAAAGTGAGGTCATACCTGGGGAGTAATGAGCAGAGTAATGATCAGTACAGTTGTGAACAATCGAAGCCTATACAGTTGTTAATTGACATCTCTCTCTCTCTCCCCCACCCTATCTGCACCAGTAACTCATACATATAATCAACGGGCATGTTTTTCTCCAAAACTATTGTTGGGACACATGTCCTATTATTCTACAAATATTGAGTCATTTGATTATTAATGTTCCCTGTTCAAATACTATCATTGGTGTCCTGTTGCTATCAATGTAACTTGCATGCCGTTATGATGCCTACTGTTGTTCCATTTATACATGTGTTCTGTTTGCAATGCAACTGCTTCAAATCTGCTGTTTTGGGTTAATTGGAACACCAATGCATGCTGTTAAAACTAATTTTGAAATGTTTTGTTCATGACTAACCAACAAATTTTGTAAAACCTCAACACCATAGCACGTCTGGGAAGGCAAATCCGAGCGGCTCCACCTGTCCCGCCTCATCTGGTCATGGCACCGGGCTCCAGCATGTATGGCACGCAACCCAGAACCTCCTTGTCCACTGGTCCTGCACCACCTTGAGGTGGAACCGCCTCAGGGGACTGGGCTTGTCCCCCCTGGGAGTGAGAGCGGACAGGAAACCATCACTCATAGCCAGGTCTGGGGTTTGGTGTGTAGCTCCATTCAAAAGGTGTTTGCTGTACAGCTGCTCCAGATTGAGGGCCACCTGGTGCATTTTGAGGGTCAGCCTGCCCTTACTGTCCAGCCCCCAGCACAGACACCTTTGGGGCCGTGAAGGTGCAATGATGACTGCCCATTGGTGGGGACCTCAGTCCCACTGTATCCATTTGGGGGCTCATGGGCATCTGATTCCCAGCCACCATCCCTGTCCAAGGTGTTTACCCCCCACATTTGTCATATACTGCTCCTGTCCTCTGTCTTGTCTGTCTTGTCTGTCTTCCTACACAACTTACCTCCCCAAATATACCTACTATCCTTCCCTAACATCCCACTCTCACCTTAAAAAAAGGGCATCTGTTCCCAAAAAAAAAAAATTACGCCTCATAAATACCTGTCCATTTCACACACGTGTCCATTGGACACATAATCTGGTCCAATTGGCTTGACAACACATTACTGTTGTCCTCACCCTTCTCTCAGGGGTTTGAGCATCCAAATTCACCTCCAAATTCTGTAGAAATTACAGCTGTTGCTGTAGAACAAATGGACAGCTATGGACCTTTCCTACACCATTCCTGCACATCCCTAGCTACATGTCATACTGTACTTCCCTCTGCATGCCCCTTTTTTCACCACATTTCTATCACACCTTTTTCTTTTCTTTTAAAGAAATTAGCGTGGGGGTAAGTGGGAAAAGCAGCAGTAAGTAAAGCTAAAATGGATTAACCGTAGCTTGGCATCACTTAGCATCAGGCAAACCCACACAAACCTGCTTACAACTGCTTAAAACTGCCTTAATCACTCTGTCTGCATCAGCCTCTGTTCTGCCGAGCAACAAAATAATTAGCCATTGTAAGTCTCAAATCAAGGACCTTGCACACTATAACCAAAGTGATTTGCCACTAAGCCATTTGAGATGTACATTGACATGATGTTTTCTCAAACATATCATGCAGCACAATCATTCAACAGTAGGGAAAATGTATTTATATATGTAGATGTATGTGTGTGTGTGTGTGTGTGTGTGTGTGTGTGTGTGTGTGTGTGTGTGTGTGTGTGTGTGTGTGTGTGTGTGTGTGTGTGTGTGTGTGTGTGTGTGTGTGTGTGTGTGTGTGTGTGTGTGTGTATATATATATATATATATATATATCTACATATATATATATATATATATATATATATATATATATATATATATATATATATATATATATATATATATATATATATATATATATATATATTTATATATATATTTATATATATATATATACCTATACTTCAGTAGATCAAACTTTTACTAGTTCGAACTACATATGGCTGAGATTATGTTAGAAATTGTAAAAGTTTGAACACTGACATAAAACCAAATAAAACCAAAAAACACAAAACTGAACGTCTATAGCAGGGGGGTTATGCCCCCTTGCACCCCCCTTACTTAAATATACTAACTCCGAGATCGCACTACATTGTGGAAATGGGAAATCTTCCCTTTCCACTCTGTACGGAGATCTCCATTCAGTCAGATTGGACTTTTACAAGTTCAAACATATGGTCTCGGCCATATGTGGTTCGAACTTCTAAACATTCAATTTACTGAAGGGGACCCATATATATATATATATATATATATATATATATATATATATATATATATAAATATATATATATATATATATATATATATATATATATATATATATATACACATACACACACGGTTCTCTATTAAAATCGTGAAGGTCCACGTACCCTGCGGCCTTTCCAGTTGTTGTAGATGTTTTGTGATGTACATACCAAAAGGGACGTTGTACTCTATAGTGGGTCTAATGAGTGATGAGTAGAGGGGAGCAATGACCTCTTTTTTTCTGGATGAGAAACCTTTTGTGATGTGGTGTGCCATGTAGAAGGATTTCATGTCTACTGTGGTGATGTGATTATCAAAGGAGAGACTACTGTCCACCTGTGTCCCAAGGTCTCCTATCACACTTTTGGTGTTAAGTAGACTACTGCCTATGTGGTAGTTTATGGGTACAGAGTTTTTATCAAAAAGGATGACAATGCACTTTTTAGCATTGAGCTTAAGGCCATGACTTTGACACCAGGCATCTGTCTCAGTGAGGCCCATTTGTAGGATGTCCACATCGTTAGGAGTTTCGATTATGGCTCCTAGTTTACAGTCATCTGTGAACTTCATCAGCCAAAGACCTTCTGTGTTAGCCTGTACTTCTGAGAAGTAGATACCAAACAGAAGAGGACCCAGGACTGAACCCTGTGGCACTCCACTTGTTACTGATCTGAAGTTGGATTTGGAGTCTGCTACTTTCACAGTGAAAATACATTTTCCCTACTGTTGAATGACTGTGCTGCATGATATGTTTGAGAAAACATTATGCATACCTGCAGCTCAGATAGCTTACTGGCAAATTGATGTGGCTATGATGTGCAGGGTCCTGGGTCACATACTTGCAATGGCTGATCATTTATCTGCTGCCCAGAACAAGGGCTGTTGTATACAGAGTGATTAAGGCACCTGTAAGCAGTTCTAAGTGTGTGCAAAGTGGACAGTTATGTCTGGTGTGAAATATATATTGGGAACACATTGCCCTTTGTTTGTTAAGGTGACAGTGGGATGTTAGCCTGTACTTCTGAGAAGTAGATACCAAACAGAAGAGGACCCAGGACTGAACCCTGTGGCACTCCACTTGTTACTGATCTGAAGTTGGATTTGGAGTCTGCTACTTTCACAGTGAAAATACATTTTCCCTACTGTTGAATGACTGTGCTGCATGATATGTTTGAGAAAACATCATGCATACCTGCAGCTCAGATAGCTTACTGGCAAATTGATGTGGCTATGATGTGCAGGGTCCTGGGTCACATACTTGCAATGGCTGATCATTTATCTGCTGCCCAGAACAAGGGCTGTTGGATACAGAGTGATTAAGGCACCTGTAAGCAGTTCTAAGTGGGTGCAAAGTGGACAGTTATGTCTGGTGTGAAATGTATATTGGGAACACATTGCCCTTTGTTTGTTAAGGTGACAGTGGGATGTTGGGGGAGGATAGCAGGCATATTTGGTGAGGTAGATTGGACTGGAAGACAGACAAGACAGCATACATGGGCGGAATATGACACATGTAGTGGGTAAACACCTTGGACGGGGAGGGGTGTATGAAAATTGGAAGCCCATGGGCCCCCAAATGGAAACAGTGGGACTGAGATCCCCACCCATGGGCAGCCACCACTGCACCTTCATGGCCCTGAAGGTGGCTGTGCTGGGGTCTGAGCAGGAGGAGCACGCTGATCCTCTAATTGTATCACAAGAGCCTCAAGGTGGTGTAGCAGATCCCCCAATTCTCTGCAGAGCTCCCTATGCACCAGACCCTGGACCTGATGTCAGGTGACAGGATCCTGTCTGTGCATGCTCCCGGGGGGGACGAGCACCATCCCCTGGGATGGTTCCAACTGAAGGTAGTGCAGGACCAGCAGATGAGGAGGTCCCAGGTTGGGTCCCAGATGTGCTGTGGCCTGGTAACATGGCCAGATGAGGTGGGAGAGGTGACTCTGCTGGGAACAGCCTTCCCAAACACACTATCGTGTTGCAGTTTTAGAACATATGTGGGTAGTAATAGTCAACACAATCCAAGATTAGTTATTTACCCACAACACCAGATTTGGAGCAGTTGCATAGCAAACAGAACACATGCATATATGGAACCACAGTGGCCATTACAATGGCATGCAGGCTACATTGTTAGCAACAGGCCACCATTGATAGTGTTTCAACATGGAACATGAATAGAAGCACATTTTAATATCTGTTGCACAATAGGATATTTGTCCCAAAAGTAGGCTTTGTGTAGACATACCCATTGATTTATGTGTTCAGATTATTGTTGCAGATATGGTGGGGGGAGAGACAGATGTCAATTAAGAACTATTATATCCTTGCAGTATGAGTTCCTCAGACCTTTTTTTCCAATTTATGTCTTCTAGGTACCATGTCAAGAGAGCGCCTTCCAGCGTATACACCCCAGGAAAATGACATCCTCATAAACTACCTAGTGCACCACCAAACCCTCTTTGGGCATACAGCCCATGATTTATTTATTTATTTATTTATTTTTATTTTACATTTGTTGACCGGGCTAGTCTAACTGGATACATGTCCATTTTCAGTAGAGGCCCGGGGAGAAAAGCTCCAGAAAACATTAAAAAAAACATTAAAAGATTAATAGAGAAATTTACAGAAACAAATATAAACAGTAGTAATTGTTACATAAAAACATTTAAACCCAAAAAAAATATAGAAAAAAAATTGTTTAAAATTTTTTTTTTTTTTTTTTTTTTTTAACAGAAGATGAACTACTCTTAGTAAATGTAGCATAATGAAAATCGTTTAAGGGTAGTCTACTAAAGAAGGTATAATATACTTGTAAACAGTGCAATTATATGCAAACCTTAGTATAAAGAAGCATTATAGGAAGGTTGAAGTAGAAGTAGGTTGAAGAAATAGGAGAGCAGTTATGTACATAAGAGGGGTAAAAGGGTGAAAGTGGATCCAAGGAAGTAGGAGATAGAGGTGAAAGAGGTAAGCAATTTAGTCATGGTTTGTGCAGGGGCACAACCAGTGTGATTTTAGGTGAAGTTTGAGTCTTAGTTTAAAGAGAGACAGAGATGGTAGTAGAGTTAGATCTGTAGGTAGAAGGTTCCAATGTTTGCCAACAGTGTTTGAGAAAATGCTGTCACCTGACAAGTTATTAGACTTCGTAGTACAAACAAGTAATCGACTTGAAGAGCGTAGTAAAGTTAGATTAGTATAAGGGGTGATAAGGTTAGCAAGAATAGGAGTATTTGTAGGTTGATAAAAGATTTTTTGAGCAATGATGAGTTGGGAAAATGTTAGCAAGCTAGGTAATTCAAGCCAGTTGAGCTGCTTAAGATTAAGACAATGGTGTGTCATGTATGGATTGCTGGTAGCAAACCTGGCGATATTGTTATAGGTGTGAGAAATTTTTTGGAGGTTAGTTCTTTTTAGATTAGTATAAATTGGTGAAGCATAGAGAAGTGTGGAGATTAAGTGAGAGTGGGCAATGGTGGTTCTGGCCTGAGGGGTAAGGAAAGGTTTGATTCTGTATAAGGAACCAATTTTTCTGTTCACTGCTTGTATGGTGTTGTTAATGTGTATATCATAGGTGAGGTTGTTGTCGATTGTGACTCCTAAAAGTTTGGTAGATTGTTCAGGCGTTATCAGGGTGCCTTTGCTAGATACAATAGAGAGATCAATAGGAGAGGACCTACTGGTAGGTGGAAATAGTAGAAGTTTAGTTTTTTTGGCATTCAAAAGAAGGCAACGTTTTAGGAACCATTCTTCAACCATGTTAAATACTTTTTGGGTTATGTAGTGGAGGTCTGAGGTGGAGATAGCAGAGCATATAAGTGTGGAATCATCGGCATATTGAATACAGGTGGCTTCTGGGACTGCTATGTGAAGGTTGTTGATAAATAGAGAGAAAAGTAGGGGTCCTAGAATTGAGCCCTGGGGGACTCCTATGGAGACTGGTAGGAGGGATGATAGTTTATTTTGCCAGAGAACTGCTTGTTGCCTATTATTAAGGTAAGATTTGAACCATTGAATAGCTGGGGGATCAAGAGCAAGAAGTTCAAGGGTATTTATAAGTAGGGGATGGCTGACCATATCAAAAGCCTTTGACAGGTCGATGAAAAGAGCGGAAGAGAGGGTGTTGTTATTGCGGTGTTTATTGATGGTATCGGTGAAGGATAGAAGGGCAGTGGTGGTGCTGTGAAATGGCCTAAAGCCATGTTGGCAAGTAGCCAAAATATTGTGTTTCATTAAGTGGTTAAATAACTGATGGTGAATACATTTTTCCATGACTTTAGCTAAGGGTGAAAGAAGAGCTATTGGTCTGTAGTTAGAATAGTCAGTAGATTTACCACCTTTATGAAGTGGGATGATATGGGAGATCTTCCAGATTTCAGGGATGATTCCTTCATTAATGGTTCTATTTAGTAGGATGGATATGGGAAGCAATGACTTTTGCTGCTATTTGTAAATACTCAGCAGGTAATTGGTCGGCTGAGGGGGTAGAAGGCTTAAGCTTTAGGAGGATTTTGTAGATAGAGTTAGTAGAGATGGGGTGAAATGTGAAAGTTGGCAGAGGTATAGAACTATGGGAAGGTTGTCTCATATTCTCAGTAGAAAGCTGGCTTGCTAAGGACTGGATGGTCTCTGTAAAGTAGGTGTTAAAATTATTCGCAGTTTGAAGTGGGGTGTTTTGATCAGCATCATGAGGAGATGGTGTACTACAATGACCAGGTTTAAGGAGACTATTGATGCTTGACCAAAATTTCTGAGGTTGCTTTTGGTGAGTTTGTTGAAGTAGTTCTTTTTGTCAGATAGTATAGCCTTTTTTGTCATATTTCTCAATTGTCTAAAGATTTGCCTATCAGGGGAGGTTCTGTTAGATATCCAATTATGCCAAGCTTTATTTCTAAGTAGTATTTTATTCTTAGTCTCAAGTGTTAGCCATGGGGCTGGTTTGAACTTTACTCTAATAGATCGTAAGGGTGCATGCTTATCTAGGATAGCAAGAAAGTGAGAGTTAAAATATGTGACAGCTTCATCGAGTGGATGGGTTTTAACAGGTTTCCAATTGCAAGCTCTATGTTCATTTTGGAAGAGTTCAGGGTTGAAGTGTTTCTTAGACCGAATTGTTCTATAGGTTGGAGTGATGAAGATATCATTTTTTTGTCTTATTATGTAGGTAAGCATATGATCACTAAGATCGTCTGGTAAGGTACCTACCTTATAAGTACTTGGGTCTTTATTTGTGAGTATCCAGTCTAAGGTACTCTCTTTTTTTGTAGGTTTATTGATTCTGGTCGTTAGGTTGATTGTTTGAGTAAAACCATGGAAATTAATGTGAGCGGAGGGGTTAATGGTATTAATGGTTTTCCAGTCGTTATTAAAGTCACCTAGTACTATTGTTTCCTGTGGGTAGGTTGTAGACAGCCAACCAAGAATATCTTCAATAATTATGTTGTTGTTACCAGGGGGTAAGTAGAGACAAATTACATAGAGGGATTTTTTAGGGTTAATCTGCAGTTTAGAGATAAGGATTTCAGCTTTATTTTGCAAGGGTGGGATGTCATTAATAGAGGAGATCTGTAATCCATTTTTGTAAAGGAGTGCAACTCCTCCTCCCTTATGCTTTAGGTGGTCCTGCCTCAGAATGTTGTAGCCAGGAGGAATTATTTCATTATCCTTGATTCCTGGCTTTAACCATGTTTCTGTGAGGCAGAAAATGTCAATTGAGTGAGTTTCAAGTAGAGCATGAATGTGGGCAATTTGGTTATTTATACTGCGAGTATTGAGGTGCGCTATTAGTAGGGAGTTAGTAGGTTTGTTTAGACTAGTGTGATTTAGGTCAGATGTGCAGTGATTATTTAGTGAAGCTGCTATGGTAGGGCCTGGATTAGGGTGTATGTCCCCATCCCTTAAAAGATGCTTTATGGGTGAGGATATGGGGTTATGTGAGAAGTTAATGAGAAGTTTCCATGATCTGTAGGAGAGGACTGCCCTGTGGAATGAGCTCGTCTACAGGTTATCGATGTTGGCCTGCATAATCGCAGTTATGAGCAGGTGCAACATTGGTGCACTGACCTAATCCGCCATGCCCATCAGTGTGCTGCTGCAGATAGGAGGGACCAGCTAGCCACAGGTGGGGGTCATGCCATCCAGCCCCTGCTGACACATGCTGAGGAGCTTCTTGCCAGCTTTGGGGCACCCGCCCACCAGGCAAGCCAAGAACCTAATGCTAGCATTGTGGATGTGGGTGCTACCCACACAATGGACAAGGAGCAAGCAGGTAGGGCCCCAGGCCACATTAGTACACCACTGTTGCTTCTCCATCTTCATCTGTAAAATATCTTCATGCATATGTCAGATAACAATCTGTTGCTGCAGTGTAGTAATGAACAGATGTGCATAATCTCTAGTATTGTGGGTTTGTACTGTTGCTATACTGAAATTCTGCTCCCACCCTGTACCAATGCCACAGGTGTGGCTACTGACATCACATCTCTCGCACAACTATGTAGGTCCCTCTGATATACCTCTGGGGCAGCAGCCTGTAGCTGGTGAGTACGGTTTTATTTTGTTCAGGTTTGCCCATACACCAACCATGTTATGGCCATGGTATTTTCCATGCACACATTTAACACACCTACCCATAATGCATGCTGTACATGTTCACTTAATTTTGCTTTTAACTGCACTGCATAACAGTGGTCACCATGGTGGCATATCTTAAGGGTAAGTAAGAGTCCTGCAGTATAACTAACAACCTGTCAGTGCAAGATGTGTGGACAGAGATGAACATAATGGTGGGACAAATGGCCTACAGTAGGGACATGTCTGAAACATTACCCTTATACAGTGGCTACAAGACTGTAAATACCACTATTACAATGGCAACTGTTACAGATCTACACAACGACATATCACAATACCACATTCCACAACTTTTATAACCTGTAATGTAATCCTAACATGAGCAATGAATGTGTAATATGGCATCCTATGTTAGGACAACAAATATGGGGAATACATACCTTAAAAACACTGGAAGCATATGTGTGCACACACTCCAAATAACATTGTGGAAGCAGCTTTTGAGGTACTGACAGCATTCACTCTTCATGAGTACGCACCTTCCACCAAGTGTAGGTCCTCAGTGTCATATCAAGTAATGGTTTGCTGTTCAAGAAATATGTCCATGACATTTGCCCACTCACCTGCAACAGAGGCAGCCGTGGCTTGCACACATCTTACAAACCATGGAATGGATCCCATATCCAAAAGGTAGCACTCAGAAGTGGGAGATGTAGCCTTACCTCACCATTGCATATACCATGGGAAACAGTGCAGACAGTCATGTATGTAACTATGAAGTATGGGACAACATTAATGTAGAAAATCAACAGATGGCCATCCAAGACAGATGACGACACATGTTGGTAACTGGTCATGGAGGCTACATAGAAACATGTTGCAACACTGAGGGACTTGCAGGAATGTCTAGCAAGTACTGCCTGTGCAGTACCTGTGTCAACAATTGTATGGAGTCTGCATAAGTGTGGCCTATGGATTATGGTAATCAGATGGAAGAGTTGTTCCACAGGAAACATCATCCAGGGCTCTCTACAGGTAGCATATGCATAACACTAAAATACTCCCAAAGGCATGTGTTGCAATACGTAATGGTGTACCAAGAACAAGGCTGAAACCTACAGACACTATTAATAGATGCATGTGCTGCACAAGCAACACCTCACCCCACCTCAGGCCCACCATCCCCATCTTTACCTTGCTGGTGCCAGTGTACATCTTTAGGTTTGCTGTTCATTAACAGGAACTATGCTGGTAGACATGGTGCTGTGAATTTGGGACACTGCAAAATGACACTCATGTGTGGCACATAGTTGTCAAGCATCTGCAGAAAGGTTGTGGATGGGGAGGGGTGTCATCCTGAAACACAACAGTGAACTGAAGCATACATTCAAAGGTCTCTAAGAATGGCTGTATTTGAACACAGTCAAGGTCACGAATTGTGCCAGACATAACCCTGAATCCACAGCAATAGTGAAGGCACTGTGTGACCTCCAAGAGCTGTGCAAATGAGTTGACCTTGCAATCTGGCACAGTTGGGGGACATTTGTAGGGTAGAGTAACTAAATAATGGCAAGTCCCTGAAAACCTACACCACCAAAACACACACAGAAATACAAAACACACACACACCTACATTCACAGAGGCTCTTAATAAAAATCTTCCCAAGCAACAGGGACCTCCAAAGCAGAAATGCAAGCAACCTCCACCCTCCAACACAACCCAAATGACACATAGCCCACAAACTCAGTGTGCCAATCAACCACAGCCCATAAGGCATAACAACGTACCCAACACTCTAGTCATAGGTGATTATAGTCAGGCACACTGATGTTCCACTCACCAGGCTAAACAAGGAGAAAGTTACTGTCAGCTGCCTGTCAGGTGCCAGGATCCACCACATAACACATGCACTCAGGTCACTCCACAACAAGTACAAATATGACTTTGTTATTGTCCATGTTGGTGTGAATGACCTGAGACGTACCTCCCTGGACTACATGAAAAAAGACATGAAGGAGCTGTCTGATATTGTAGCCCAGGCAGGTATGACCCTAGCCTTGAGCAGCATCCTGCCATCACCCAGAATGATACCACAGTACAAGGACAAAATGATTAACTTCAACAATTGGTTAAGCTACTGGTGTCATTCTAAGGGGATCCAGTATCTGTCTGACTGGGATGACATGATCGACAGACCATGATGCTTTGCCAGAGATGGCCTGCACCTGTTGCCCTTGGATTCCAGATACTGGCTAAGGCTCTTGCCACCCCTATAGTGCCTTTTTTAGGCAAGATTCAAATGACAAACTCACCACCGTAACAGGCACAAACAAGCAAAATCTGAGGGTAATGCTACTCAATGCTAGAAGTCTAAACCTCAAAATGCACTCACTCGAGGCACTCCTTAAAATGGAGAACATCGTCATCTGTGCAGTGACAGAGACCTGGTTCAAGGCTCCAGAGAGCACCCTTGCATTACCAGGCTATAATTCATACCACACCTTTCGGCCACCTAACCTGGACTGAAACACTAAAGAAGAAGGTGTGTCCATATTCATTAAGAATATCCACACCTCCAGGTTAGCTGCGTATCATAATGCATCAGAGATTATCCAAGTGCAACTAACTCTCGGCAAGACCACAATCCAAATTGTAGCTTGCTACAGATCGCCCACCATGTCCCAGGATTCCCACTCCTCATTTCTTGATACACTGGAAAATATTAGGGTACAACCTAACACCCTAATATTGGGTAATTTCAACTACCCACCATTAACTGAGAAAACTACTCATGTACCAACTCTTTTGCTCAACTATTTTCTGGAATTCATACATTCCAACACCTTGGATCAACTTATCCACACCCCCACCAGGGGCAGAAATATCCTAGACCTGGTCATTACCAACATGGGCAACCGGTGTTCCACACCAGAGGTCAATTCCTCGTTGGTCAGATCTGACCACAAGCTAATCACCCTAGACATCCACATTCCACCCCCACCACCCATTAGGGAAACCACCATAAAAAATTTCTCTAAAGCCAACTTCACGGTTCTTAAGACAGAAATGGCAAACTTCACGACACCCATGCAGATGGACAATAGAGGTACGATTGCTGAATCCTACACAAATGCACTTTATAAGCCCTTACACAAGTGCATGGATTGTGCAATCCCTAACAGAACCAAGATGCTATCCTCCAAAAAAAAGGAAGCCAGTCTGGTGGTCCCCTGCCATAAACAAGCTCTACAACAGAAGAAAGAAACTGTTGCGAAAACTGGTCAGCCTCAGTAAAAAGCTGAGATCCCTCATAAAATCCTCCAAAGCTAGTTACAAAAAAAAATCACCACTGATTCTAAAGACAACCACAAAGCATTCTATAGCTATGTTAAGAATCTCAATGGCAACACTCAGATCTGCTCTGAGTTACAGCACAATGGCACTAAATATACAGAAGCAACTGATATTGCCAACATCCTGGCAGATAGATTCAGTGCTACCTTTACCCCCCTCTCACCCCTAAAGGGCCCATCTCTATACCAGAAGAATGCAAAGTTCCTCTAACCATGGCTGCACAGGTAAAAACCAAACTTTCCAAACCCAAGAACACAGCATCCATGGGACCTGACAGCATCCCAGGCTGCGTTCCACACAAACTACAGAATGAGCTGGCACCTCACCTAAGTACCATGTTCAATCAGAACCTCACCTCAGGCTTTGTGCCCACTGAATTGCACACAGCGACAGATATCCCTCTCTACAAAGGAGGAGCCACCACGGATCCTGGGAACTACTGACCCATTAGCCTGATCAGCCTGGTCTGCAAGGCTATGGAACATATCATTATGTAACGTACAAACAATGAAACTGGTAATCTCCAAACTCTGGACCCCACCCAGTTTGGGTTTGTAAAAGGCAGATCATGTCTCCTAAACCTGATAGACTTCTTTGAAGCAGTCACCAAAGCTGTAGATGAGGGTAAGGTGGTTCACACAGCCTATCTAGATCTCGCCAAGGCTTTCAACACCATCCCCCACTCTAGAACTATAGATAAACTCACTAAACTAGGTATAAATCCCTATGTCACAAGATGGGTTGCCAACTGGCTCACTGACACAACCCACACTGTGAAAGAAGCAGACTCCAAATCCGACTTCAGACCAGTGACAAGTGGAGTACCACAGGGTTCAGTCCTGGGTCTTCTCCTGTTTGGTATCTACTTCTCAGAAGTACAGGCTAACACAGAAGGTATTTGGCTGATGAAGTTCACAGATGACTGAAAACTAGGAGCCATAATCAAAATTCCTACCAATGTGGACGTCCTACAAAAGGGCCTCACTGAGACAGATGCCTGGTGTCAAAGCCATGGCCTCAAGCTCAATGCCAAAAAGTGCATTGTCATCCCTTTTGGTAAAAACTCTGTACCCATGAACTGCCACATAGGCGGTAGTCTACTTAACACCGAAAGTGTGATAAGAGACCTTGGGACACAGGTGGACAGCAGTCTCTCCTTTGATAATCACATCACCACAGAGGTCATGAAATCATTCTACGTGGCACACCTCATTACAAAAGTTTTGTCATCCAGGAAAAAAGAGGTCATTGTTCCGCTCTACTCATCACTCATTAGACCCATTGTAGAGTACAACACCCCTTTTGGCATGTACCACACAAGACAGCTACAACTAGAAAGGCCACAGAAATACCTTACAAAGAGGATTACTGGCCTCAAACAGATGCCCTACACAGACTGTCTCAAAAAACTCCAGCTTTACTCCGTCGCATATCGCATACTCAGAGGCGATCTCTGCCTAACATACAAAGTTATGTCAAATCCAAAGCTGTTGGACATGCTGCACTTAAAGAAATCCCAAACCCTCCGAGCTACATGCTCTGGGGACCTAAACCTTGCCACCACCATAAACAGAACATGCTGAAGGGATAGATTCTTGTCCCAGAGACTTCCCATACTCTGGAACAAACTACCTAACTATATCAAACAAAGCTCCTCATTAGCACTCTTCAAGAAAAATCTTGATGACTGGATGGGAGATAGGAGATTCACCCCGGGGATCACTTCTGTGGCTCTGCTCAAGAGGGGCACAGGAAAATAATTTTCTTGGGTGGCGAAAGCCAGGGTACCTTTTTAGCTAGGCTTATATAGGCCGTAGGGCCAATACTCTAGTACCTACCTATGAACCTATGAACCTAAGGGCAGATGGGCCATGCTAATATACCCCTTCCAGGAAGAGTGACTGCTGTAGTTCCCTTAACAGGTGCTGCAACAAACCATTGTGTTAAGGGTGTGCACACTTATGCAACCTACAGATTGTATGCATCTCAATCAGCATCTGCACAACTAACACAATTGTTTGATACTGCATTTGATTGCACAGTTCATATGTCACATATCAAGTGTGTGTAAAGTTAGCATAGTCAGCATTGTGGCCCCATAGCATATCAAGGAAGAGGCTGGCATGTCAGTAAGGGTGTGTATACTCCTCATAGCCACAGTAAGCTTTGTAGGTTGTCAGTATAATTGTATATATGTTGCCCTTTTATATTTTGCATCTATTTATGGCTGCTTTCATATTGAGGCCATATGTAAGGTTACAGTATACTATATTGTATATATAAACATCTCATGTGTATATGTACTTGCATTTTTACTTTTATTTTTATGCATACTTATATGAACTTCTAACGTATATGGTTCTACATAGTACACATTTACATCTTTATATTTATTAACATGGTTTCTGATTTGGAAGCCTAGTTATTATTATATTTATATATATATTTTTTTTTTATATATGAGTCCTTTATGTGGTACTTTTACTATATTTTCATTATGGTTTAAGCTATATATATCAAATAGATGGCCTTCAAAATATGATGACTGCATAATTGATGATGAGTGTTAAATTTTGTTTTATTATATTTACATTTACTCAGTTTATGTATTTATTTGTCCATTTATTTATGTATTTGTCATGGTTCTGGGGAATAATGGATTTAGAATATTTCAGATGCCCTACACATGCCAAGAGTTTAGTAGATTTACAGTGATGATGCGGTTTGAACTGCATTTTACCACCAACTTGACAGATAAATTTGTCTGCGTTGATAAATACTTTTTTAGATTTATATTCAATAGGTTTACAGCGACGCTGTAGTTCAAATTGAACTATATTTGATTTCTACTTTTGCGTATATTTGTCTAGATCTACGTTTAGTAGACTTACAGTGATGCAGTAGGTTAAATTGAATTGTATTTAACTACTACTTTGACAGATGTATTTGTCAGCGTTTATACGCACTTTTTAAACGTACATATGGTAGGATAGCAGCGATATTGTAGTTGGTATATGCACCTAGATACGAACTCTTCTTTGGTATGTTGATTGATTAATTAATCAATTAATTCTCCCGCCTTGCTGCAAGTAAGGAATATAAAATGGGGATGTTGTTTGTGTATTTTATTGTCTGATGAAGCATGGGATGTCCTATGCGAAAGCGCTTACTTCACATTTTTTGGATGGAATAAAGTTCTCGTATTTTATTACATTTTGTTGAACGCCTTTACTTGGTCTTCATCATGGTTTGGTACTCCTTTTACTATCTACAATTGTATATTATTGCTCATACATGCACTGCTGATGATGAGATCTAAAATCAGACTTCAGGCATTCAGTATTGACATCTGTCCTCATATCATCCCATGTATGTGTCAGACAAACACATAGGGGCTGTGAGCAACAGAGCAAACATAACTGCCACACATATACACATTTAGCAATGGCGTGTACACCCCTGAGGTATGGTGCACAGTATGTGCCAGGGTACTGAACAGGTGCACAACAATACTGGGGGGGAAGGGGCATCACCTACTAACACAACTCATGCATCACAGAGATGTATAATGTTGATAACAGGGACTGAGTATAGCTGCAGTGCATGCTGTTGAGTGCCATATGTCATGAATGTTGACAGTTGGGTAATGAAAGGTCTTCGTAATATCTTTGTGCCACCTCATCTGTAAGTGTGTGTGTGTGTCTGTGTGTCTGTGTGTGTGTGTGTGTGTGTGTGTGTGTGTGTGTGTGTGTGTGTGTGTGTGTGTGTGTGTGTGTGTGAGAGAGAGTGTTTGTGTGTGTGTGAGAGTGTGTAGTAGAGGTAAACAATGACATACCAGTCTTAAAGTACATATTTTGTTTTCCCCTCACAGGTGGCAAGGTGGGTCAGGGTCTCTCCTGCAGGCAGACTGATGTTAGTGTCCATACAGACTCTGACAATGATGATAAGTATGGTGAGGCACAGGTGGGGTTGTCAGGGGCTGAAGCTGTGCAATTGGTTGACATCCCACTATTATCCACCGCATCCCCATGCACAGTCACATTGCCTATACATACCCCATCACAAGTTGCCATAGATGAGGGACAGTTGGCGGGTGGTGGCATGGGACAGGACAGTGTGGTGACTATGGCAAGTGTGTCTGGACACAGTAGCCATAGCCAGATGACTGGTGAGGTACCACACAGGCCAATGTACAGGGGTGTTAATATTGGGGCTGCTGACCATCATGCCCCTGGCAGAAGTGCCACAGCAGGTATCACCAGATGCATGTTTTGGGCCATCATGGAGGCACAGGCATGTATGGAACATTATACCAGACAGATTCTCAGGCTCCAGAGGGCTACTCATTCTGCTGTTATCGTCAACATCCGTGATCTTGCAGGTGCCCACAATTATTTTGCAGTGGTCCTGGATAGATGGTTGGGTGAGATGGCGGGAATCCTTGACCATGCAATGTCTGTGTTTGAGCATGTGGTGGGAGTAGGGTAACAGCCATATGGACGTAGGTCAGCAACACCAACAGGTGGAGGTCTAAGTGGACATGCAACAAGTCGCAGCTGCTCCCGTAGTGGCAGTACCAGCACCAGCACTGCAGGGGGGTGCTGTCCACACCACAACATAGCAGGCCACATGCAGGTGGCCTTGGCCGGTCCCAACAGGGACCCGGATCCAGCAGACATTTGTCATCCTCAGGGGAGATTGCCATATCTGGCCTTGTACATGGTAGTGTCCATGGAACCCCTGGCAGGCACAGTTCTTGTGTCCATGGCCGGAGATGGTGAACTGCACACCCTGCTATGTACAGTCTGCAGAACCCCTGTATAGGGCAGTCACATGGCAGAACTGTGTGCATGCATAAACACACACATCACCAACACATCTAGGCCAACCCCATACCTACACACACTACATCTGCACAGCCCAATTAATAAATAAATTCCCTAACACACACACACACACACACACACACACACACACACACACACACACACACACACACACACATGATGTCAGCCAAATGGCTCAGCCTAGGTTTCTGGCAAACCCACAACACACCCTGTGCATATGATGATACCTGTGCCTCATCCCTGTCATCCATAACATCGATGCAGGGACAGGCTAATATGGTTCTGATGCACAGGGTGAATGTAGTAAGGTGTACCAATGTAATGCTGTGTAACATGTTACAGCAGGAAAGTTTAATGTTTACATGTTGGGATGTGTAGATGCCAGCCATGATGCATTATAGCTGTTATTAACAATAACTGATTGTGGTCTGCATAATGTATTCAGTTTGTGTTGTAGGTGTCTATGTGTCAGCAGGATGTTGGTCTGCTGTTGTTTCCTACAATGGGTATGGCACTGTGGTGACACATTGACTGTGCCATATCCTAGGTACAGCTGAACACAAGTAACAGGTCTGTATAACAGTTATTGCATGTGCCAAATGGGTGATAGGTCTGAGGAGTGTATACAGGTGAGTGCATGGTGGCTGATGTCAGCAGCCCTTCTACAGTGGACAATGGTAAGTGTACTGGGTGCCACACACCACATGTTTGTGTATAAAACACACACACACAGAGGCTTTGGTGTTGATGCAATATACTGTACACATGGATATACTTATGTTTGCAGTGAACCCATGTTAGCCTATGTAATTCCACCAAGACAAAATAGGCAAAACATCACATCACTAAATAATCAGTCACTAGTTTAATGTCATCGACGATGGTACTGGCAGGGTGTATGTCCCCTTCCCCAATGTAGTGCAATCCTGGAGTTGGTAAACATAGGTGTGCTGGTGTGGGTGGCACAGCCCTTCACTTTGGAGGGTGTGGGGTGGTGTAGAACTGCACATAGTGTGATTGACAAGTACTTAACCTGTTAACATAAACTGTACAGTATTACAGCTGACTAATAACCCCAATGAGGGTGGCTGTGTCCACAACAGCCACACCCAACTATATATACCAACTCCAGTATCGCCGTACAGCTATACAGTGGTGAAGATGACACTTACACATCTGCTGTTAGTTTTGATGGAATGAATTTCCACAAGATGATACCTTTGAAATGTTAGCAATTGCCAGTCAGTTCTCAGACCCTGGGACATGTACTTTCTGCAAACTGAAGTAGATCCCTTCAATACACACACACTTACTTAGCAACACTGAGAGTAGAACCCCTACCTAGGTACTTATTGCTACTAATGTGCTTTTAGGATGAGGTGTGTACCGAGTTTCTTGTGAAGTAAGGAACATCACCAGGCTTTGTACAGTATGGTAATGGGGATGTACTGGTTGTTAATGAACAATACATAGTGTGACATACTGTCATGTACACATTGTCAAACACATAGTCATAAATACATCTGAGAGACCTGGGTTTATCAGTTCTATCTACCTTGTCAGTGAGTCTATTCTGTTACAGATTATTTGCACACAGCACATGCATCATTGGGCTGGATAGTGTAATCAGTTACCTGTATGGTTGATGGTGACACTGGTCCTCATATAGTGGACCTTGGGACATGTACTGGGGGTACCATGGTGTAAAGACAGTATACCCAGCACCCACACCCCACATTGGAAATTTTACTCACTGAAACCCATGATCATACTCTGACATACCCACAATCACACACACTGACCAGGACTGCAATACAACCCCTGGTCTATCTCATCAGTGCTACTACAGGGATATGCATCTATTGCACATGCCACAGGGATAGTAGGGTGATGATTTGTCATGACTCTCCTACTGTCAGCAACATCACTATCCCTTATACTGTATGGCAAGGTCTATTGTATTTGGAGAATGTGGCCTCAGAATGCTGTATCCTACAAATATACACACTTGCACACATACACACACTTACCAGGACTCAGAGGGTAACCCATGCCTATCGACCTATTTGTACAACAGTATTGTGCTGGTACTGCAAGCTCCAGGTAGCCCATAGGGTGAAGAGTGTAACATGGTGCACTTAATGTCCATTATAGCAGCAGCCATTTCTAACTATGGCAATGGGGGTGCAGTGGGTGAGAAGGCCCTCAGGGACACAGAGACACTGTTATTCTCAGTAATGCACACTGACACTTTTGTCAGTACTGGAGTCCATAGGTGCAAGTGTTCCTAGGTGTGTACCAGTATATTGTCCATGAAGATCTGAGAAGAGTAGGGGATGTGGGTACAGTGGTATCATGCCGCCTGACGTTTGTCAGCAGGCCATCTATCAACTGATGCTAGATGAGTGATCCTCAGGGTGAGAGTTAAAAGCAATATCCAATCATCTGGTTGCCTCTTGCAGAGGGCCAGTGAGGTGCTACAATTGACATGTATGCAACATATATTACATAACATGGCCAGTGTTTGTGTTGGAGACCTGTAATCAAGCATGTTCTGTTGACTGTGGTAGTGTAGTTGAGGTATCCATGGCATGTGGTGCATACAGGGTGGAGTTTCCTAGCTGTGGTATTCATAACACAGCTGGGCAGACATGTCAGTGTCAGTCAAGCATAGATTGCCTGTAAGCAGTCAAGATGAATACCTGATGTCTGCTCATCTGTACAGAGGACAGACATCAGGTAGCCAACAAGTTATGCATTAGGATGAATGTTTGGACAGATAGATGTCTGACACTGATAGGTATGCCATTACTACATGACAGCAGCCCTCAATGACATGTCCTATACACATAGTAGTCTACAGTTAATATACACATATCAGATCAATATCCAGCAGCAAATACTTAATAACACACAGCTCACACACCAAGAACACAATAGTCAGTAATGAGAGTCCATCTTTGCAAGCAGACTTGTTTGGTTCCAGTACTACAATCTGCAATCTACTCTTACTTGGTAAAGCACTGTTAACAGTAGTAACGTAATGATACACTACATGCCAGTGTAACTGCATATAACTTGGGATACTACCCATGTATGAAACACATTCAAATGGAAAAGATTGTTGTACAAGCCATATATACTCAGGTGTTCCAGACAGTATACTCACACCCCTTGCTACTGTAAAGACAGCACATAGAAGCATGTTATGTACATGGAATTAAATACACTTATTAAAGATGTCATTACCCTACTATTTCATCAGACTGGAAAGTGATCACTGCTTACTAGGGCTGAGCCATGCTTAGCAGGTTTCAGCATTGCTTGAATGTAAATGCTAAGCAGATTTGCACAGTGGTAAGCAAAGCTTTCACAGTGTAAACGCCTTTTCATTTAACCGTATGTTCGCAGCGCTTACCATCACGCAAACCTGCACAAACCTGCTTAAAGGTGCTCAAAACTGCCTTAACCACTTTGTATCCAAAAGTCCTTGTTCTGCCTAGCAACAAAATAAACATTCCTTGCAGGTCTTGAACCCAGGACCCTATACATTATAGTCACAGCAATTAACCACTAAGCCATCACAGCTGTGAAGAAGTTTATTTTTTCCGATATATCTGCCAGTACACATACTGAATAGCAGTGAACAGCTGCTTTGACTTCTACAATTGTGTAATAGTTGTTAGTGAAAATAGTGTTGAATCAGTATGGTGTTATATCTATATAAACACATATCAGATAAATATGGTGGGATATGTCTGGGAAGGTATATACAACACTCATGTTTACACATAACTAAGATATGGATATGGATATGCATATGTAGATATATGTATACATGTACATACACATATATATTTATATATGTATTTATATACATCTGTATATTGCTTTATATATATATATATATATATGTATATATTCATATATAGATCTATCTGTGTATATATATATATATATATATATATATATATATATATATATGTGTGTGTGTGTGTGTGTGTGTGTGTGTCTGTGTGTGTGTCTGTGTGTGTGTATGTATATGTATACTATGCTACTTAATGCTAGAAGTCTAAACCTCAAAATGCACTCACTCGAGGCACTCCTTAAAATGGAGAACATCGACATATGTGCAGTGACAAAGACCTGGTTCAAGGCTCCAGAAAGCACCCCTGCATTACCAGGCTATAATTCATACCACATCTTTCGGCCACCTAACCTGGACCGAAGCACTAAAGGCAGAGGCGTGTCCATATTCATTAAGGATATCCACACCTGCAGGCTAGTTGCTCAGCATAATGCATCTGAGATCATCCAAGTGCAACTAACTCTGGGCAAGACCGCAATCCAAATTGTAGCTTGCTACAGATGCCCCACCATGCCCCAGGATTCCCACTCCTCATTTCTTGATAAACTGGAAAATATTAGGGTACATCCTAACACACTAATAATGGGCAATTTCAACTACCCCAACATTAACTGGGAAAACTACTCATGTACCAACTCTTGTGCTCAACGTTTTCTGGAATTCATAAATTTCAATGCCTTGGATCAACTTATCCACACCCCCACCAGGAGCAGCAATATCCTAGACCTGGTCATTACCAACATGGGCAACCGGTGTTCCACACCAGAGGTCAATTCCTCGTTGGTCAGATCTGGCCACAAGCAAATCACCCTAGACATCCACATCCCACCCCCATTAGGGAAACCACCGTAAAATATTTCTCCAAAGCCAACTTCACGGTTCTTAAGACAGAAGTGACAAACTTCACGACACCCATGCTGAAGGACAATAGAGGTACGACTGCTAAATCCTATAAAATTGCACTTACATGAGTGCATAGATCATGCAATCCCCAACAGAACCAAGATGCTATCCTCCAAAAAAAAGAAAGCCAATCTGGTGGCCCCCTGCCATAAACAAACTCTACAGCAGAAGAAAGAAACTGTTGCAAAAACAGAGTAAAATTCCATGATTGGCAGAACTCCGTGGCCAGCCTCAGTAAGAAGCTGAGATCCCTCAAAAAATCCTCCAAAGCTAGTTACGAAAACAAAATCACCACTGATTCTAAAGACAAACACAAAGCATTCTATAGCTATGTCAAGAATCTCAATGGCAACACTCAGATCTGCTCTGAGTTACAGCACAATGGCACTAAATATACAGAACCAACTGATATGGCCAACATCCTGGCAGATAGGTTCAGTGCTAACTTTACCCCTCTCACATCCCATAAAGGGCCCATCTCTATACCAGAAGAATGCAAAATTCCTGTAATCATGACTACACAGGTAAAAAACACACTCTCCAAAGCCAATAACACAGCATCCATGGGACCTGACAGCATCCCAGGCTGTGTTCTACATGAACTACAGAATGAACTGGCACCCCACCTAAGTACCATGTTCAATCATAGCCTCACCTCAGGCTTTCTGCCCACTGAATGGTGCACAGCAACAGTTATCTCACTCCACAAAGTGGGAGCCACCGTGGATCCTGAGAACTACTGCCCATTAGCCTGATGAGCTTGGTCTACAAGGCTATGGAACGTATCATCATGGAACTTATAAACATTGACATTGGCAATCTCCAAATTCTGGACCCTACCCAGTTTGGGTTTGTAAAAGGCAGATCATGTCTCCTAAACCTGATAGACTTCTTTGAAGCAGTCACCAAAGCCGTAGATGAGGGTAAGGTGGTTCACACAGCTTATCTATATCTTGCCAAGGCTTTCAACACCATCCCCCACTCTAGAATTATAGATAAACTCACTAAACTAGGAATAAATCCCTATGTCACAAGATGGGTTGCCATCTGGCTCACTGACAGAACCCACGCTGTGAAAGTAGCAGACTCTAAATCTAACTTCAGACCAGTGACAAGTGAAGTACCACAGGGTCCAGTCCTAGGTCCTCTCCTGTTTGGTATCTACTTCTCTGAAGTACAGGCTAACACAGAAGGTCTTTGGCTAACAAAGTTGCAGATGACTGCAAACTAGGAGCCATAATCAAAACTCCTAACAATGTGGACATCCTACAAAACGGCCTCACTGAGACAGATGCCTGGTGTCAAAGTCATGGCCTCAAGCTCAATGCCAAAAAGTGCATTGTCATCCCTTTTGGTAAAAACTCTGTACCCATGAAATACCACATAGGCGGTAGTCTACTTAACACCAAAAGTGTGATAAGAGACCTTGGGACTCAGGTGGACAGTAGTCTCTCCTTTGATAATCACATCACCACAGTAGTCAGGAAATCCATCTATGTGGCACACCTCATCACAAAAGGTTTGTCATCCAGGAAAAAAGAGGTCATTGTTCCCCTCTACTCATCACTCATCAGACACTTTATAGAGTACAACACCTCTTTTGGTATGTACCTCACAAGACATCTACAACAACTGGAAAGGCCACAGGAATACCTCACAAAGAGGATTACTGGCCTCAAACAGATGCCCTATGCAGACTGTCTCAAAAAATTCCAGCTTTACTCTGTCGCATATTGCCTACTCAGAGGCGATCTCTGCCTAACATACAAAGTTATGTCAAACCCAGAGCTGTTGGACATGCTCCACTTAAAGAAATCCCAATCCCTCCAAGCTACACGCTCTAGGGACCTAAACCTTGTCACCACAATAAACAGAACATGCTAGAGGGATATATTCCTGTCCCAGAGACTTCCCATACTCTGGAACAAACTATCTATCTATATCAAACAAAGCTCCTCATTAGCACTCTTCAAGAAAAATCTTGATGATTGGACGGGAGATAGAAAATTCACCCCAGGGATCACTTCTGTGGCTCTGCTTGACAGGGGCACAGGAAAATAATTTTCTTGGGTGGCAAAAGCCAGGGTACCATTTGGCTAGGCTTATATAGGCCCTAGGGCCAATAGCCTAGTACCTACCTATGAACCTATATATATATATATATATATATATATATATATATATATATATATATATACACACACATATATACATATATGTATAACATATGCCCATAATATGTAGTGCAGTCATACCTCAGCACCAATAGTCACAACCTCTTAGTGCAAGGGGATGTCATGTAATTATTGCAGGTATAAATGTAGAATGTTGCTACAGTAACAGGGATTTTCTTAACAGAAATGTGTGGGAAGTCACATCTGATACTGACTTGTATGCCATCAGTTACTGACAGACATCATAAGATCATCATAGTGCAGTACCACACAAATCACAGTAATGATCCTGTGGAATACAGCAGAGATATGACCAATAAATGTGGACAGTCTGACACACTCTGGTCAGTCCAGAGGTATACACAGAACTTCTTAGTGCAAGACGTGTGGACCAAGCCTGACAAAGTGGATGTTTACAGCCATGTAAATGGGGATATCACAAAAATGCTGGAATAGATAAGCTCACACAGTTTATGCATTCACACACTCCTGTTTGTCCTGACACATATTAACCAGAGAAGCAGAGGTCACAAGCCCATATACTTCCCACTAGTTTGTGACATACATCTGTACAGCATCCCACTGCTTTGTTAGAAATACACAACATTTATGGTGGCCCGGCAACAGTACATCTGACAAATATCTGGACATAACATCACGCTAGGTAAATAAACTGAGCTGCTGGGCATGCCACAAAGCACTGTGCAAACTACAGGCAGACTACCACAACACTGGCCTATGTTTCTTATGGGGGAATACACATGTACTTGCAAACTCAGTAACACTTGCAAAGGAGCAACAGACACCTGTGTGAAAGTACATACCCACAACCAATCTGAACACAGCCACAGTCACATATGGTAAGCCTAATTAATATTACAGTATATGGACTGCGTGAACAACAAAATCCTCATATGTGCCATTCCCACCCTAATGCTACATATACTGGGCCAATACACAGTGTACTCTGATGCCTGACTGTTTTATGGGACATGTGTCGGTCTGGCCCTACAAACATGTACGCCGATAGGGTACCATACACTGGAGCAGCATGCAACATCAGATAGAACAGGACCAAGAACAATGACATCTACCACAGTCTGTACACAGGCCAAGTTACATATTCACAATACACATTCTGTCAACAATCACCTTAAGTACACAGACCTCACTACTGTCCACACTACAACTGAATGCCCAGGTTTTGTCATCAAATATAAGGCCTATTATACATAACATGTCTAGCAGTCTGATATCTCACTGGCTTGTTATCAGGTATGATGTCAGTAAATAATGATGTACTGAACATATGCACCTCTTACTGCATGACATATGGACAAAGATTGACAGACTTGGGGTTGGAGGCACAAACACAGGGCCAATATTGACATGTTCTGTGATAAACTCATACATTTACTGGTGTAACAGTGTTTGTTGTGACATATGTCTTTTGAGGGATATGAATTCAGTAACTCACATGGATGTCACTATGTACTGACTGTAATCATCAGAGTATGCTACTGCACTTCTAAAGATAGGAAATGTGTGAGTAACACAACACATGTAAGACTCCCAACTCTGGCCAGTCTACAGATAGCCCTATAGGTGAGAGTTTCCTCAACCACATAACACTGTCATGCCAGATTTTAAATCATGTAGAACAGCCATATCCACACAAACCCTGTTAAACCAACATTATTTCAAATGTAGAAGAGCAATACTTACATTCTGTCCTCATGTCTGGAACATCCCTCTCCTGTTTGTTGGTCTGTCTCCAAAGTGTATGTTGTAAGAGGTATTTCCAACTACCCTCTGTGATGCTGTTTGTCAAGCACCCACATGAAGTCCTGCTCACAGTGAAAGAAAATGGCCAACACCCACATGAAGTGCTTAGTTATAGGAGTATGCTTCCATGCAATTGGCTATAGGAATGATACCACAGCTGTTCCACATGCAAATAGCAAGTGGGGGGACTGCTATGCATGCACAGGCCATCAGCTGTTCATGAACATCACTTACAAAACTCAAGCTGCTGCCTAAGCAAAGCAGATGTACTTTTCCACATCCACCAGAGAGGGAGTGAGAGAGAGAGAGAGAGAGAGAGAGACAGACAGACAGAGACAAAGTAAGAAAGGAAGGGAGTAGGAGTGTAAGAGCCAAGCATGTTTGTGTATGATCCATGGATGGAGAGTGGTATTTGAGCATTATAATGGTTACCTATATTGTGTACTAATCCATACTGTCACATAGTAATTGCACATGGCTGTACACATTTATGGCTGAGGATTTTCTACAACAATCGCTACAGTATTTGGAAAATGTTGGCCTTGTAATATGGACAATGGAATATGTAACTCCTCAATATAATGATGCAGCAAAACCCACACTGCAATGGATCCTGTCATTACACAATCACCCCAACACCCACACAGGGCACTGATGACACACACTTACTAGTAATGAGTTTCAACCCCCTACCTGACTATGTATTGCTAATACATTGTTATGCAGTTTTTGCACATGCTACAGAGCTTACCTGGTGGAGAGCTGTCCAAAGATATCTTTGAAGGTGAGTGACATCAGCAATAGTGATAAATAAGGGATAAGAGAATTGTAGTACATGACTGTCCACAAAAGCAGGTGTCAAGGAAGACACATCCACACTGTCTCAGGGAACCACCAACACTATCATAGTTGGCAGGGTCAGGATTAGAACTCCTACCTAACTAGTTTGCTACACTACAGTATTACGCAGTTATCACATGTGCCACAGAGCTTACCTGGCTGGTATATGGCCAAAGGGTTATTTCAAGGTGACTGACATCACCAGGCATGCTACAGTAGGGCAATGGGAGGTATAGTGAGTGTGAATGGCTTCAAAATCATTAATCTTCACACACACACACACACACACACACACACACACACACACACACACACACACACACACACACATATATACACACACACACACACACACACACACACACACACACACACACACACACACACACACACACACACACACACACACACACACACACACATTTGCCAATACTGAGATGCATGGATTCATTGCTTCACATGTATGTAGTAGGTGACTGTGCCTGAAGGCTGTACAAGGCTAGGCAAAGGGAATACCTTGGCATCAGGCCACATGACAATGGTCTCCATTGTGGCTCAGGGGTGTAGTCCCTGGATTGGCCCCCATTGATGGGTATTGTATTCAACATCCACTCATTTGGGTTTCTATTGTGGGTAGCCAGTGCTGTGCAATGCTTGCCATGTATCTGATCTATATTCCATAACATGGACAGTGCCTGGGTTGTGCACATGTCCCACATGCATGTTCTGTGATGTGTGGAAGTGTACTTGAAATCTCTGAGGCATGTTGTGTGGACAGATTGTTATCTTCTGATGTGGCATTCCAGACCTCATTTGGTGAGACCTGGCTATGGATTTGAAGTCATGCTTGCACCTACATTGACAACATGATACAGGTATTCAGTGGATTTAGTGGGATCTGTCCATACAGGGCATCTGTATAAGGCCTGGTATTCCATTTCTGGGTTACATTTGCAGACTGTACAGTTATTGCAGGCATCCAGTGGGAAACATAGCAAAAGGACCACTGTAAGCATTTATTTGCCTACTGTAGGGATGGAACAGGGTGCCATGTCCTTTTACTTGCTGGATAACACACACTCAAGTCAGGAGATGTAACACATCACAGTACTTTCTGCTGTCATTGGCACTGTTGTGGTCGACAGGCATGTAGTGCACTGCAACTACACCATGGTTACTATCTGTGAGGCAATATGCAGGGAACTACCAATATAGTGGTTGTTGCCAAACCAAATGTGTTTGTGTATGAGACGTGGGTGGAGAATGTTCTCTGAGTAATACAAGGGTTGCCTATATTGTTAATCAATCCATAATGTCACATGTAGGGCTCTGGATGTCTATTGTCCTTGTTATGTGGGCATTGTGACATATACTAGGTCCTCAAAATAATAATTTAGCAAAACCCACTGCACAATGCATCCTGTTATTACAGTCACAGCAACCTCCCCAGAGGATACTGATGACAGAGCCACACACACACACTTGCCAGTACTGAGATTCAAATCTCTGCCTAGCTATGTATTGCTATTACAGTGTACCACATTTCTTGCATGTGCCACAGAGCTTATGGGATGGATGTTGTTCCAAGGTACTTCTATGGTGAGGATCATCACCAGCCCTTGTAAATACTGGCATTGGGTGATGTAGTGGGTGAGAGATCCCAACATAATTTCACCCTACACACACATTTACATTTGCCAGGGGTGAGGTTCAAACCTCTATCGAACAATCTTTATGAACCATTATGTTACGCATTTCCCACATGCACCACTGACCTCACATGGTTTAGGGCTGGCAACAGGTATTTCTCAGGTGGATGATATCTGCAGGCTGCTAAATTCAGGCTATCAGATATGTACTGGGTGTAAATGGGGCCAAAACGTTTGAGGTACACTTGCCACAGATCAGATTCAAACCCATACCTGTGTAGCTACTGCTGTTATATTGATCTGCATTTACAACACACACCACAGAGCTTACAGGGCTGAATATTCTCCAAAGAGGTATTTCAAGGTGACTGACATCAGCAGCTTGCTAAAGTAGAGCAATGGGAGGTATAGTGACTGTGAATGGCCTCAGAATCATTGATTCCTCCACACACAAACACCCACACGCAGTTTCACAGTTGCTAGGTCTGGGATTAGAACTCCTACCTAACTAGTATGTCACACTATAGCATTATGCAGTTAGCACATGCACCAGAGAGCTTACGGGGCTGAATATTCTCCAAAGAGGTATTTCAAGGTGACTGACATCAGCAGGCTTGCTAAAGTAGGGCAGTGGGAGGTGTAGTGACTGTGAATGGCCTCAAAATCATTGATCCCAACACACACAAACACCCACACAGTTTTCATGCCCAGGATTAGAACTCCTACCTAATTAAGTGTGTTTCGTTATAGTATTATGCAGTTACCACACATGCCACACAGCTTACAAGGCTGAATCTTCTCCAAAGTGGTATTTCAAGGTGAATGACATCAGCAGGCTTGCTAAAGTAGGGCAATTGGAGGTGTAGTGACTGTGAATGGCCTCAAAATAATTGATCCTTACACACACAAACACCCACACCACACACAGTTGCCATATCTGGGGTTAGAATTCCTACCTAACTAGGATGTCACACTATAGCATTATGCAGTTATTGCACACACCACAGAACTTACAGGCTGAACCTTCACCAAAGAGGTAATTCAAGGTGACTGACATCAGCAGGCTTGCTAAAGTAGGGCAATGGGAGGTGTAGTGACTGTGAATGGCCTCAGAATCATTGATCCCTACACACACAAACACCCACACCCACACACACACTCACAGATGCCATGTCTGGGAATAAAACTACTACCTAACTAGTATGTCACACTACAGCATTATGTAGTTATCGCATGCACCACAGAGCTTACAGGGCTGAGCCTTGTCCAAAGAGGTATTTCAAGGTGACTGACATCAGCAGGCTTGCTAAAGTAGGGCAATGGGAGGTGTAGTGACAGTGAATGACCTCAAAATCATTGATCTCTACACACGCAAACACCCACACCCACACGCACAGTTTCACATATGGGATTAGAACTCTTACCTTACTAGTATGTTATACTATAGCATTACACAGTTACTGCACACACCATAGAGCTTATAGGGTTGAATCTTCTCCAAAGGGGTATTTCAAGGTGACTGACATCAGCAGGCTTGCTAGAGTAGGGCAATGAGAAGAGCAGTGTGTGTGACTGGACCATAAACCATTCCTCTGGATACGCACACACAACACTCAGTCACACACAATTTTACATTTGACAGGACTGGGTATACAAATGCTAGATGACTACTGATTTGTACTGTTATGTTACACAGTTATCACAAGTATCACAGACACTATAGTGCTGAGGGCTACCAGAAAAAATGTCTACAGTGATAGATATTGGCACATCATGCGATACTGGCCAGTTGGATGTGTGGTGGGTGGGACAGGCCTCATGATGGGAAGCTCTTTGTCACTGTCTGTCTCTCTTTTCCCCACATCTCTGTTTGTGTATGTTTGATGTCCTTGGATATATGTGTATATTCCTATCCAATGTGTGTGCAAAGCAATAATGGTGTGCAATGTGGTGTGTATGCACAGAAATCTGCAACTGACAGATATGTATAGTCCACTGTTGTTGTCAGACATGGGCTTCATTTCTCTAAGTGTAGGAGCATGCCCAGTATGACGTTTTCTACTGAGTGTGATAATCCATTCCAGGTAGGTTGTACTCCAGTACAGGATTCTGTGTTCCACACCTACAGCTAGCAACCTGTTTCTTCAGGATATATGTAGATAGGTTGTCAATATGGAGTCACAATGGGCAAAGGATAGTGGGATACTGTAACTACTGTGTCTGTGCTGCTTGTGTTACATGGTTTTGGTGTTAGCAGAGATATTCAGACATATGTACTGTTTTACACTGTGATGTATTATGTCATCAACTACTGACAGATATACTTATTTGCTCACAGTTATTTCCTGGGGAATACAAGATTAATGAAGCTGTGTCCAGTATTGTGGTCTGCAACCTACATATTCTTGCACACTCATGTCATTATGGAGGAGGAGCTGCAGACACTTGCTGATGGGTCTGTGTAAATGTTGCAGCACCTTGGTACTGTGGTGGCTGAGGATCCCCTGCTTGTACATCTATTGACATAACAGAATGGCCATATTGTGCTGTGGCCATACCTCTCAGCTGTACAGATTCACCCAGGTTATCCAGATGCAGGGCTCATATATCTGGTCAGTTCCCCTTCACATTGTGATTTACAAGCAGGTTTGTCACCACCCATTACTAGGTTTGCAGACAGTGGTAGTATGGGCACACATCAGAGTTTCAGACTGCACACACTCCATGGCGTCCATGCTTCTACACCCCCCTCTGTTATTTTATCCTCTTCCTAACATTATGCAAGCAATTTCCGGGACATATCCCTATAGTTGTCCCGTCATCCCAGCAGTATTTAGGGGTTGGTCCACAGTTCATGCAGTAGGACATGGTGGGCATGCTACTGGGATTTGTCAACATGGCCTTGCATTTATGTTCTGTGGACTGTGTTATGTTGTTAGTTGGTACCCCATGAGATAACATACATTGGCAGTATGAGTGGGGCACAGACCATTGACAGAGGACTGTAGGGCATTTGGTAGTGATGCAGGCCATGTGTAGGAGGCCAGTGCATTCTGTCAATCCTACAGTCCCAGGCTGCAAGCCACTGGATTCCCCTGGGGTGATAGGGTAAGTGTGCAAGGTGTTAATAGGAATAGTTCCTGTCCATATTAATCCATTGTTCTGGATGCTGACAGGGTGTTGCTTACAGCTAGGGACACACCTGCATGGGACACCTCTTCAGCATGCTGCATTCTGTGGGTATTCCCATCCAGAAGTGGGGTCATACTGTACTCATTCCCAACAGCAGGGATATGACCTGTGATAAACCTATGTCTGATGGTGGGGTGAGCTGAGTGCATGTGTGATATGGAAGCTTCTTGCAGCTGACTCACAGATATATCTGGGACATTCCCCTTATACTGCCTTGTGCAGGGACATCAGCAGTCTCTCATTACTTCATAACTGTGCCAGTAATTGGCCAGATTACATCAGTATTCCATACTACACAGACAACTAATGTGCTGCTAAACTGAATGTACAATTCTAAAGGTGTGTGCAGTTGAGAGTAATATTTCATACGCTCTCTGTCTAGGGTACTTCCACCTGTGTACTGTGTGTTTGTCTGAGCCCACATTCATGGCATGTCCATCTTTCAGATGGTGACAGATATTACATCCAAACAATGAGTATGGATGACTACTGAATTGGGTCTTACTGGGATGCATTGTGGTTGACACTCTAGTTGTCAAAACATGGCCCTGTCATCAGCAGTACTGGCCATAGGCCAATGGGACACAACCCTCTATGGCTACATGCTGAACACTTCCACACAATATACAACACACAACAACCTAACACACAAAGCCCTGCATATTGTACACATGCAACAATCTATCCTGCATATTGGGCCAGCTCAGGTAACCTGTGCTCCACTGTTATTGAACCCACATGTACATGTTACTGCATTTCTACATAGGATTGTGGGGGGTGTGGAGGCACACCTGACAACTGTAGACATTTGCTATGACTGTAGTGGTATTTCAGGTACTCTGTTGACTTCCATTTAGTTTTGTATTCTGACCTATCATGCAGACTAGAGGCATATCAGTAGAGTACAGATCTTAGGTTTTATTGACCTACATTTCAATTTCAGATGACTTACCCTTCAGAACTAACATCCAGCTGCCTGACCTGCTGCATTCTGTCTGTATAGGTCTGGAGGGGCTATTCTCCATTGCCATCAATTGGAGGCCTTAGCACAGCCTTTCTTTGTGGTCATCTACACCTATCCTGCTGGCTGAGACTGTTGTTGGGTATGTGAGCCTCACTGAGAGGCATGTGTGTGTCCTATGGACAGACATTTGGGCCACCACATATACTGCAGTAGGATTTGTCACCTTGTCTAGTACTGCCTACTTTGTTGACACCAGTATTTGTTATGGATTTCATGCTGCATATATAGGTATCCACTATCTGCTGCCATCCCATTCAACCACCCGATTCACTTGCATGCTCACATCCATACCATAGATACAATTAGTAGAACATACTACTCCAGTCAGCAATTGATAGGAAGAGTGAGTTACTTGTGGCTGTGTCAGTATTGAGGATGGTGCTGGAGGGCTGACTATGTTGGATGCACATAGTACACTCCTTATATGTGGTAAAGCACAGGTAGTGTCGTGTTTGACATCCCTTTTACTGTATGTGCGAGTCAGAGAGAGGTGTCATTCCCTGAGTTCCTACAGTGTCAGTGTATGTACTATGCGTTGCCTCTTTGCCAAAGCCTGGGTATACTGGGCATACCTCCTTCTGCTTACAGGGGCAGGCTCAGGTTGTTCCTCCTCTGAGTCACTCTGTACCTGTGCTGGCCTTGGCAATGGTGGGGGGGGGGCTGTGTAGCCCTGCTCCATGCTGTTCCTGCTGCAGATGTTTCTGCAGGATCATACTGTGTAGCATGGCACATACAATGACAATTTGTGTACATGTAGCTGGAGAGTACTGCAAGGTTCCAACAGATATGTCAGGCACCAGAACTGTGACTTGAGCATCCCAAACACATGCTCTATCATGATTCTGATTTGTGCGTGTGTCTCATTATGGAGTTCTTGTTCAAGTGTGTGTGCATTTCTGATGGGTGTCATCAGCCACGACTTCAGTGCATAGCCAGAATCCCCCACTAGATGGCCATATGGGATGTCCCTCCTGGCAAACTCCTGATACAGCTGTGAGGAATGCCAGATGTGGGAGTCGTGATAGCTTCCAGGGCTGCCTGCATACACTTCCATGATAATGCCCTGGGCATCACACATGACTTGGCAGTTGATGGAGGGGAAGCCCTTGTAGTTTATGTAGACCCTACCTTGCTCGCCAGGTGGTGCTTTGATATGTATGTGCACGAGTCTATAGCACCCACTACCTCAGGGTATTCTGCTATTTGGTGGAAGAGAAGCATATTGCTGGTCAATGCCTCACAGGTGTTGAGGAAATATATGTGCTCACCGGCATGTGCTGACATGGCATCCAGGAACTGGTGGAGTACCCTGGATGCTGATGTCAGTGAGATCCCCATGATATCCCCAGTTGGCCTTTGGAAGGTACCTGTGGCTAGTATTCGTAAGTCTACACATACCTTGGTATCCACTGGGATGGGTTCCCCTCTGCTGGCTCTGTATGTGAGGCGTGGCTTGCACAGCTCAACAATTTGCTGTAGAATGTCCCTGTCCACCCTATAGAGCTCCACTATCTCCAGCTCATGTAGCCCCTAGTAGGTTGCCCTGGGTTTGTACACTCTTCTCCTTCTCCTCACTGTGGGTTGGTCGTCAGCATTCTCATCCTCACTACACTCAGCCTCATCCACATATTACTGTACAAGAGCAACAGCAGCCCCTATCATTTTGTTAGTTTTGTCTGGTAAAATTTCCCCGTCTGTGTACACCGGTGGTGTAGAGTTCATAGGAAAAAACAGAGTGAAAGATGTTTGTATAGTTTATAGTGGTGTGCTGGGCTACTTCCTGTGTAATTGGCTGATTCTAATACATTTCACCTGCCAGCTATGCTAGTTCTCCTTGATTGCCTTCCTACTGCTGTTTTCCCTTCCCATTGCCTTCCTGTTTAAGCCCCAAACTGCGCAGCACATACCCAGTGCTCAGATGTGAACAGAGCTGCTATTTCCTGTTTTTTTTTAACCCAGTGTGAGGTGTGCACACCCGTTTAGGCAATGTAAACACCGTTTAGCTGAAACTGGCCCTCTCTGGACACGAACACACTCTGCATTTCTTGGTATAAGACAATACAGCCTTACACACACCCCCTGCTTTAGCGTTGCTTAGCTTAGCATAAACACGGGCCACAGAGCTCCATTCAGCTTACAGCAAGCATGACACACACCCTTATGAGGTCATCTAACTCTTAGGCTTACACCATGGTCTTGCTGCACCTACACGGTTGGGTGCAAGCTAGCACTGAGGGAAAATATGTGATTCAGTATCATTCCCCTCATTTGCGTTGCATAGAACTGACTGCTAATGCATGGTTACAAAACTATCACCCTTAGCAACCACTATTCCATGGTCTTGTTGTCTTATGCATGCTATTGACTGTAATGGCAAAATGCATAATCATCTTAAAATTGACTTTTCTCATTTTTTTTTTAGTTTCAGGCTGATCCAGTTTGCCCATCATTGTGCTATGCTTAAACAGCCAAAAACTGCCAAAAAAAAGTTATTTTTTATAATTTTGCAACTATTTCCCATGCCAGTGGCCATATATTTGGCCATTGGCATGCCTACTACATTAAATACATGCTTTCTTTCGAGCTGTCATGCCTCCATTTTGTAATTTGCAGATATGTATTTGGTTAGTAGCCAAATACATTTCTGCAGGTTAGAGTGTTCCTGCACGAATGCCTACCTGCTTCCTGGATCACTAATTCACCTCATTTGCATGTTTTTCACCAGCAAATGGGGTTATTAGCATACAGGAGCTTTGTCTGTGCAGGAATAGTACAGGAGCGCTCATGCAGGTCCCAGGAACTCGTTCCTAGATCGCACGTCGGCCATATTGCCTGCAGCAGCTCTTGCACTATTCCTGCACACCGTACACACCTTGCTGAATCCTGGGGTTTATCTTTAGTTACAACTTATTTCAGAATAGGTGTATGCTACACCAAAAAAATCTATGTTGTTAAGCATGCCATGGAAAAAAAAATAGTTTGAGAACCAGTGCTATATTTACCAGACTTGAATGTATTTGTGCAGGATGTTGAATGCTGAAAATGTTATTGCCTTATAGGCAGAAAGTATCCTATATGGGAACTCTCTCTCTCTCTCTCTCTCTCTCTATATATATATATATATATATATATATATATATATATATAATTAGGTGGTTATTCACAAATCTGAATAAGGCCATTAGAAAATACCTAAGATTTTAGATGATGTATTATTTTTAATGTCACAGTGGTGCACAGTTTACAAGTCAGCAATTCAAGAGATTTCCAGAAGAGTGGGACTGTTCATATTACGAGTAGTCCTGAATACTCTCAGTCAAACGGCTTTGCTGAACATGTACTTCAAAGTGCAAAACAGCTGTTAGAGAAATCCAGAAGTGACAATACCAATGTTTTTCTCAACTTGTTAAATCTCAGAAACATTCTTCATGATAATCATCTTGGTTCACCTGCCCAGTGACAGTCCAGACAGACCAGAATCACACTACCAATCAGCAGTAATTTATTGGTTCCATATGCTAAAACAGCAAAGCAGTAAAAGCCCAACTATTGAGGTAGCATTTGACCCAGAAGTCTTACTATGATAAAACCAGCAAACCGCTCAGTTCATTGAAAAAAGGAAAGAGTGAGGATGCAGATGTCAAAAGGTTTTGATTGCATCAGAATTGTGAAAAGTTTGTGTCAAGAGCCGAGATCGTACATTGTGGAATCACAAGGAATGGAATTCAGATGAAATCGGAAGCATTTGTTACAAGTGTCCAAACCAGTGTTACAGCATCTTGCCTGAGACAAACACTAGTTCACAGTGACTTGTCCAATGTTCCTGTTCCAGAGTTAATTCCATCAGCAAACCAATGTTACAGCATCTTGCCTGTGACAAAGACTAGTTCTCAAAGTGACCTTTTCAATGTTCTTGTTCCAGAGAACATTCCATCAGCAATTTCAGTTCCTGAGAAATTCCCTGAGACTCCTCAAGCAGAACATTCCCCAGTGACTGACCCTGTTGTTAAACCCAGTCATAACTATTATGTCATGAGATCAGGTCGCATCTCGAAACCTAGTTCCAGATACATGGCAACTTGGACATGACTGCTGTTTTTCTTTATTAGTGTCTCTATAATTGCATGCCTATTGAAATGTCATGGTTTATATGAGACAGCTCAGTAAAGAGGGAGGATGTAGATCACAGTGTGTGATATACCTTTAAGAAGCTTTCCAGTGAGTCAGCACATGCATATAAGTACTGAGCACGTGCAAGCAGCAGTGCCATTTTGAGTGAGCAGCCAGAGTGAGAGCATGCAAGTATGTAGTCAGTAAGTCAGATAGTTCGTTTAAGTTTAATGTTCCTGCCATCTATCCTGATATATTTGTATACAATAAACTACTTAAATGAACATCCAAGCCTCATATACAAATTCACCACCATAACAGGAACAGGCAAGCAAAAACTGAGGGTAATGCTACTCAATGCTAGAAGTCTAAATCTCAAAATGCACTCCCTCGAGGCACTCCTTAAAATGGAGAACTTCGATATCTGTGCAGTGACTGAGACCTGGTTCATGGCTCCAGAGAGCACCCCTGCATTACCAGGATATAACTCATACCACACTTTTCGGCCATCTAACCTGGACCAGAACACTAAAGGCGGAGGTGTATCCATATTCATTAAGGATAGCCACACCTCCAGGCTAGTTGCTAAGCATAATGCATCCGAGGTTATTCAAGTGCAACTAACTCTGGGCAAAACTGCAATCCAACTTGTAGCTTGTTACAGATCCCACACCATGCCCTAGGATTCCCACTCCTCTTTTCTTGATATACTGAAAAACATTAGGGTTCAACCAAACACCCAAATAATGGGCGATTTCAACTACCCCACCATTAACTGGGAAAACTACTCATGTACCAAATCCTTCGCTCAACGCTTCCTAGAATTCATAAATTCCAATGCCCTGGATCAACTTATCCACACCCCACCAGGGGCAACAATATCCCAGACCTAGTCATTACCAACATGAGTGACCGGTGTTCCACACTTGAAGTCAACTCCTCGTTGGTCAGATCCGACCATAAGTTAATCACCCTAGATATCCACATCCCGCTCCCACCCTCCATTAAGGAAACCATGGTAAAATATTTCTCCAAAGCTAACTTCATGCTTCTTAAGACAGAAGTGGCGAACTTCATGACACCCATGCAGATGGGCAATACAGTTACGACTGCTGAATCCTACACAAATGCACTCTATAAGCACTTACACAAGTGCATGGATCACGCTATACCAAACAGAACCAAGACACTATCCTCTAAAAACAGGAAGCCAATCTGGTGGTCCCCTGCCATAAACAAACTCTACAACAGAATGAAGAAACGTTTGCAAAAGAGAGTAAAATCCCATGAGTGGAGGAGCTCCCTGGTCAGCCTCAGTAAGAAGCTGAGATCCCTTATAAGATCCTCCAAAGCTAGCTACAAAAAAAAAATCGCAACTGATTCTAGGGACAACCACAAATCATTCTATAGCTATGTCAAGAATCTCAATGGCAACACCCAGATCTGCTCTGAGTTACAGCACAATGGCATGGAAATTACAGAACCAACTGATATTGCCAACATCCTAGCAGATAGGTTCAGTGCTAACTTTACTCCCCTCTCACCCCCTAAAGGGCCCATATCTATACAGGAAGAATGCAGAGTCCCTGTAATCACAACTACACAGGTAAAAGCTGCACTCTCTAAAGCCAAAAACACAGCAGCCATGGGACCAGACAACATCCCAGGCTGTGTTTTACAATGAACTTCAGAATGAACTGGCTCCCCACCTAAGCACCATGTTCAGTCATAGCCTCACGTCAGGCTTTGTGCCCACTGAATTTCACACAGCAACAGTTATCCCACTCTACAAAGAGGGAGCCACCAATGATCCCGGAAACTATCGCCCTATTAGCCTGACCAGCCTAGTCTGTAAGGCCATGGAACGTATCATCATGGAACTCATAAACAAAGACATTGGTAACCTCCAAACTCTGGACTCCATCCAGTTCTGGTTTGTGAAAGGCAGATCATGCCTCCTGAACCTGATCGACTTCTTTGAGGCAGTCACCAAAGTCGTAGAAGGTAAGGTGGTTTACACAGCCTATCTTGACCTCGCCAAAGCTTTCGACACCATCTCCATTCTGGAATTATAGCTAAACTCACTAAACTAGGTATAAATCCCTACATCACAAGATGGGTTGCCAACTGGCTCACTGACAGAATCCACACTGTAAAAGTTGCAGACTCCAAATCTGACTTCAAACCAGTGACAAGTAGAGTACCACAGGGTTCAGTCCTGAGACCTCTCCTGTTTGGTATCTAATTCTCTGAAGTACAGGCTAACACAGAAGGCCTTTGGCTAATGAAGTTTGCAGATGACTGCAAACTAGGAGCTATAATCGAATCCCAAAATGATGTGGACATCCTACAGAAGGGCTTAACTGAGACAGATGACTGGTGTCAGAGCCATGGCCTCAAGCTCAATGCCAAAAAGTGCATTGTCATCCCCTTTGGTAAAAACTCTGTATCCATGAACTACCACATAGTTGGCAGTCTACTTAATGCCGAATGTGTGATAAGTGACCTTGGGACCCAGGTGGACAGTAGTTTTTCCTTTGATAATCACATTGCCACAGTAGTCAGGAAATCCTTTCTACGTGGCACACCTCATCACAAAAGGGTTCTCACCCAGGAAAAAGGAGGTCATTGTTCCCCTCTACTCGACACTCATTAGACCCATTATAGAGTACAATGACCCTTTTAGAATGTACCTCACAAGACATCTGCAGCAGTTGGAAAGGTCACAGAAGTACCTCACAAAGAGGATTACTGTCCTCAAACAGATGCCCTACACTGACCATCTCAAAAAACTCCAGTTTTACTCCATAACATATCGCCTACTCCGAGGTGATCTCTGCATAACATATAAAGCTATGTCAAACCCAAAGCTGTTGTACATGCTACACCTAAAGAAATCCCAATCCCTCCGAGCTACACGCTCTAGGGACCTAAACCTTGCCACCACAATAAACAGGACATGCTGAAGGGATAGATTCCTGTCCCAGAGACTTCCCATACTCTGGAACAAGCTACCCAACTATGTCAAGAAAAGTTCCTCATTATCACTCTTCAAGAAAATTCTTGATGAGTGGATGAGAAATAGGAAATACACCCCAGGGATCACTTCTGTGGCTCTGCTCGACAGGGGCACAAGAAAATAACTTTCTTGGGTGGCGTAAGCCAGGGAACCTTGTTGGATAGGCTTACTTAGGCCCTTGGGCCGGTAGCTTAGTGCCTACCTATGAACCTATGAACCTATAAGAGCAACATTAACTACCTATTACTGCATTACATTGCTCCTACAACTTCTTGATGCAATATTATGAGATGGCAATAAATTATAGAAAATTACCCCTGTTACCTGCAGTTTCAGACTTTCCTAGGAGTCGTCATAGACTATCCAGATGAACATCTTTCTCATTCAGGAGAATCATTTGTAAAACTAGCATATGATGACAAAATTTTCCCAACAGTATGCAATTACACCATTACTTAAGTGTACTGGGAAATATGCTGTCATACGTCCTCCGAGTCCACCAAACAAGGCTCCACAAGAGAAGACCACATTTAATCTACAAAACTGTTTGGCACTAGTCTTTCTCTAGAGACTATCATTTTCCCTATGCAGTATGTAAAAAAAAAAACAAAAAAAAAACAGAATGCCTATAGTGAAGACACCTTGCTAATGTACTGAGGGATGGTATTTTTTCCTGCATCTATAATGCATTTCATAACATATACTTCAGGTTCTGCTTGCAGTCTTCCTCTCCAGCCTCTCAGTGTAAGGTATACAATCTCATCAAGAAAGGAGTCTTAAAATTAACCTGAAAGAAATGAAACAGTGTACAGAGCTTTAACAATGCCTCATGACAACAGAAGTCAAGGGCTAAGTCATATTCAAATCAAAGCAGTAAATATTAACAAACAAGGGAGAATCAGATCTTAACAATTCTGCAAAGAAGCAATTTTAATCTAGTATTGAAAGCATATAGTAGCAGATTCTATACCTTCTTATATTACATCTGTCAAAACTACAGAACCTTCTAGCAGATTCCTTCATTAGGCAAATAACTCTGGGCCATAAAAGGAAAATGAATCCACAAACTTATCTGGATATTGCACAAATATGGAGCACAACTGAAGTGGACCTGTCTATCACTAACCCCCCCCCAAAAAAAACACCCCTAAGCAATATACCAGACAATACTCTTTTCACAATCTCCTTGTCAAACAATACTAGAACTGGGCTCATCTCACATACCACCCTCCTCGAGGTCACTATTGATGAAAACCTAAAATTCACCATTCATATAAACAAGGTTGTAAATAAAACCTACGACAAACTGGGGGCACTACACAGAGCTGCTCCCTACTTTACTAGTTCAACTAGAAAACACATTGCTTCAACATTCCTTTTCCCAGGCCTGCTCTATGCTGCTCCCATTCTGATTAACCTGCAAGTAGCCCAGATTAACTTGAGAGAATAATGCTATAATAAAATAGCAAAATTTTCCACTAACAAACCTTTCAAACTCATCACTGCCTGGCACTCCAGCAACTTTCCTGGCTTGAACCGTCACACTACTTGCATTATCCCAACTTATCATGTCACACAACCTCATCTCCAACCTAACTTGCTGTCTGAACCTTGCTAACATTCTGAAACTGTATATTCCTAACAGACCTCTCCATTCTACTAATAAATTACTTCTTATTACAGCCAAAGCTAATAACCATGCTGACAAATGTCTTTGCTCCAATCATATAACTAGGCTGTGGAACTCCATTCCACTGGAAATTAATCTTAACAAAAATAATCCTTTCAAGGATCAACTCAAAGAACATCTTAAAAATAAATGGCTATGTCCCTGCTCACACCCTGATTAATTTGACTAACACCAATAGCACACACACATACACACACACACACACACACACACACACACACACACACACACACACACACACACACACACACACACACATAAACTCTTTTCTCCTCTAGCTCCTTATCCTCTGTCATCATAGCTTGTCCACATGTCATATCTAAGCTACCTTCCTCACTGTCTGCTTCATTCCCATCTGTAATTCCATGTACTAGATGAACATTTCACTTACTGCTTGTAGACACTCTTGCCAAATAACTGTTTCTTACTTACTTATAAGGGTTAAATATTTTCCCACCTATGTATATTAATATTTCATCAGATCCTCATATATTAACTTTGTCAGAGTTCCTAAATAATGAATGTTTACTTCTACAACATTGTTTCTTGTATCTGTGCAAACCTGCACTTTCAACTTAACAATGTTTATAAATCCCAATGTCATTAGTACTTTTTACATGATATGTATGTATTCATATTGTTTCACTGTTATAGGATCTTTGTATTGCATTGTATGTCTGTTTTGGTGCTTTTTTCCCCGGGCCTCCATTGAAAAGGGGTAATTTCTAATTATCCATTTGGGCCAACTATATAAACAAATGTCAATAAATAAATAAATAAAAACTGAAAACATTTCCCCCTTGCTTCCTCATGAGACTTTTTGAAGAACACCCGATCCCTTGTTTGGTAATCCCCAAGATTCAGGAAGCCGCAAATTCCATGCAGGAACAGTGTAGGAGCTCCTACATGGAAAATGGCCGCTGAACGATTCAAGATAGTGCCGTTTCCATGTGCACGAGCGGCCCTACACTGTTCCTGCATGGAAAACCGGCAAACATGCAAATCACCTCATTTGCTGGTGAAAACCATTCAAATGAGGTGATTTAGTAATTCAACAAGCTGCCAGGTCTCCATGCTAGAACAGTGTTAGTGTAGAAATGTATTCCGAAAATAACTGAGTACATTTCTGCAACTGACAAATGGAGGCATGACAGCTCATGAAAAAGCATGTATTATGTACATTAGACATGCCAATGGCCAAATATAAGACCATTGGCATTAAAAATTGATTAATTATTATGAAACTTAAACTTTTTCTTTTTTGGCCGATCTTGGCCGTTTAAGCATAGGGCAGTGGCACACAAATGGGATCATGCCGAAAATAAAAAAAATATGAAAACTCAATTTTAAGTTAAATCTGCATTTTGCCATTATAGTCTATGGCATGCAGAATACAAACAATACCAGGGAGCACTGGTTGTCATGGGGAAAGGGTCTGTTTTAGTGCAGTAACTAACAATCTGTACACTGGGGTATGCAAATGAGGGGAGTTATACTGAATCACATATTTCTTCAGTGTCAGCTTGTACCTAACCGTGTAGCTGGAGCAATACAACAGTGCAAGCCTAAGAGCTGGATGACTTCATAAGGGGGTGTTTCATGCTTGCTGTAAGCTCATTGGAGCTCTGTGGCCCGTGTTTGCCCTTAGCTAAGCACAGCTAAGAAAGGGGGTATGTCAGATGTGCCTGAGCACTGTGTACATAGCCTAAACGGGTGTGCGCACCATGAGCTGGGTTTTAAACATAAACAAAAAAGAAAAAAAAAAGGAAATGGCAGCACTGTTTACATTTCAGCACTGGGTATGCGCAGCATGCCTCGGGGCTTAAACAGGGAGGAGGTGGGAGGGGGAAACAGCAGTAGGAAGGCAATCAAGGAGAACTAGCATAGCTGGCAGGTGGAATATATCAGAATCAGGGGTATAGCTAGGATTTTCAAATTTGTACTCACAGCTCTCAAACTGCTACCCCCCCCCCTCCCCATCCAAGCTACGGCCATTCTCGTAATTCACGGTTCGCTCTAATGCCTCTTCAGTAATATAATATAAATTCACTCAAACTTGGTTCCTTGAATTGAAAATTAACCTGAAATGTCAGTTCTTTGAAAAATGCAGCATGGTAGTTGGGGTAGAGAATTTATGCTTTTGTTTTCTGTAACTAAGGCACAGGTTTTGAGCCCGAGTAAATTACTAACCACCTGCTGCCCCTAACTAAGATGTTTCATTCACACCCCCCCCCCCTACAGTACCTACCTCTTAGTGCAAGAAATATGGACAAAGCCTAAAATAAACAGGGACAGATATTAAATAATGCTCTCATGAACTTAGAAAGCTGCTAGAACAGGATTTGTGCTAGTATGAGAAAGTTGCTAGAATAACAGGATTTGTGCTAGTATGAATTTTTCTAAAGGGCATGAAGTCTGAAACTCAAATGTCTGTCATTATTTAGCAACTTCAGTCTTCAATGATTTTCTAGAAAATCACAAAATTTATGAGGAACAGACAAAAAATATGGGGCAAAAATCTGGACATTCTGCAAAATTTGGACAGTTGAGAGGTATGTTACCTACCTAACACACACACACACACACACACACACACACACACACACACACACACACACACACACACACACACACAAAACCTCTCAACTTCTTAGAGCAACAAACTCATAAATAAAACTGAGGCAAAGGCCCAAAAATAAGGACATTTTTTTTTAAATATTGCTCTTATAAACTTAGAAAAGATAATAGAATAGTAGTAGGTCTTGCATTTCTGAAAGGTATGAAATCTGAAACTCAAATGTCTGCCATTATTTTCTAACTTCAGTCTTTAACAATTTGCCGCTAATTTGCCAGAAAACTGCAATTTTATGAAAAACGGACCAAAAATGTGATGCAAAAATATAAAATTGACAGACAATACAGCTGGGAACCTGTCAAAGAAGGGACACCATTTTAATATGAGCACAGTTAACTTAGAGCAGCTAACAAAATTAGAGAATCTACATGCATTTCTGAAATAAAAGTAATGTATAACTCTGATCATTACAGTTATTTATAAAAAGTAAGCTCTCCACGTTTTCTTCCAAAATTGCTATTTTGCAGAGAGATTATTAGGGGGAGAGCAACATTTTGAGCCAAAATTGGGGACAGTTGAGAGGTTTGGATATTCCTAATTCTATAAAGCGATTTATTTGCACATACCTCTCAACCTCTTAATGCAGGAAATCTGGACAAGGCCAAATATATTGGGGGAACATAGAAACAGTACTAAAAATTGACCTTGTATAAACTTAAGACAGTTAATAGAATATCAGGTCTTGCTTTAGCATGCATTTTTCTGAAGATTATGATGTCTGAAATTTAACGTCGGTCATTTAGTGACTTCATTCCTAAATGATTTGCCAGAAAAGTTTTATTTTGCATTTTACAGCACGAACACCAATAAATATCTGTTAAACAAAGCAATGCAGTCTCACAATGAAACTAGACTTAGCATTAAAACTTCTCTGTCCTTGAAACTCACATTCATTGAGACAGCATTGAAACCCACATTCAAAGAAAATACATTTTGCCAGTGGCAGATAAAGATTAACTTTGGGCTGTTTTCAAATCATAGGCCCCTTGCACATGAAACATACACATGCTCTTTGATACACCTTCCATCATAAAAGTCTACTGAAACATCTACAGTCCACCGGTATCAGTAAATATGCACAATCTCTGAACTAGTAAAAGCCATCTACATAATTCCACATTAGAGAAATCTGTAACTAATGAAGAGGCTGCTGCTAGCAAACAACTTTATATTTCATGGTTTCATCTACAAATAATGTGCCTGTTGCCCTTGAGGAATAAATTGCCTATGTTGCATTAAAAACAATGATACGCTAGTAATATTGCAATAGGGAATGGATGGCAAACTGATAACAGGTTCATAGTTGCTACTAGATATCTTCGCCAAAACAGGCTACAGCATCCACCCCCCTTTACAACACAGTACAGTATCAGCAATGCATCTACCTACTGTGGGAGAAGAACCCACAGCCTTCTGCATCAAACACACGTACACTACCTGTTGTGCTATTAAAAGTACAAGCAAAAGCATAAGCAGCACTAAACTTAAGTTCCCCTGCAGCTCTCAGCTCCTTGTAAAATGTCGACACTCAGCTGTATCTCTGAACTTTGCAGCACAAGAAATCTGGAAAAAGCCAACATTTATTGGGGGGGGGGGGACAAAAGCCCAAAAAACAGGGACACATTTTAAACATTGCTTGTATAATTTTGGAAAGTTGCTAGAATAAAATGCTGCATTATCACCATGCATGTCTTGAACCCAGAACCATATGTACTACAGTCAGTGCAACATATCACTATGCTAAATCAGCAGTTTGAAAAATAGGAATACAAACTTAATAGCTATCATTTAGATAGCTCTCAACCTCTTAGCACAAACAACCTGGACAAACAAAGCCAATAATGAGGGAATACAAGTTCAGTTCTCACTTCACACCTTAGCACAAACAGCCTGGACAAACAACAAAAACAATAATGGGAGAAATACAACTTCAGTTCTCACTTCTCACCATAGCTCACAACCATTATAAAAGCAAATCTGAACAAAGTTCAGAAATGGTGGTGGTTAGGGACTTTAGGCTCTTCTTACCCTGAAGCAAAGGTACAGGGTTTGAGCCTGAACACCTATAACCTGCAGGTGTATTATGTGGGGGCATTTACACACACACACACACACTGCAAGCCACTTTGAATAGAATAATTGCAAGCCACTTTGAATAGAATAATTGCAAGCCACACACTGCAAGCCACTTTGAATAGAATAATTGCAAGCCACTTTGAATAGAATAATTGCAAGCCACTTTGAATAGAATAATTGTGCGATTGTTCACACACTAAAGCCTTCACATAATACACTTGAATAAACACACACAAGTTCAAAGCCACTTTGAATAAAATAATTGTGTGATCGTTCACACACTAAAGCCTTCACATAATGCACTTGAATAAAGCCTTACTACACTTGAATCGTTCACACATTCAAAATTGCGATTATTCAAAGCCACCAACACATACACTGTGCACTTACTTCAAATTCAATCGATTGCCTTCCAACTCAGATAATCCATTTGTTTCCTGCTCTTGCCTTCCAACTCAGATAATCCATTTGTTTCCTGCTCTTGCCTTCCAACTCCATTTGCTTGCTTTGGTTCCCGCTCACAGCCAGCCAGCTGGACATGATGTGAGCTCACTTCAGACTGGCTGGTATCCTCCTTAAAGAGCCAGCACCTCCTTAAAAAGGAAGGAAGAAATATGTACGTACGTTTGTTTTTTTTTTCAAAAATGCTATCCCCCCTTCTAAAATAGTTGTACTGAAATCAGTACAGTGCGTATGCCTCCCGACGTCCCTAATCAGAATTAGCCAATTACACATGCAGCAGCCCAGCAGACTACTATAAACTATGCAAACACCTTTCAGACTGGTTTTTCCCACAAACTCTACACCACTGGTGTACACAGACGGGGGATTTTTAACTGGCAAAACTAACTAAAAATGTTAGAGGCTGCTGCTGCTGCTGCTGCTTTACTCCATCAATATGTGCTAGAGACTGAGGGTGGTGAGGTGGAGAATGCTGACAGACCCGCAGTGAGGAGGAGAAGAAGAGTGTACAGACCCAGGGTAACCTACCACGGTCTACATGAGCTGGAGATAGTGGAGCACTATAGTGTGGACAGGGATATTCTACAGCAGATCATCCAGCTGTGCCGTCACTGCCTCACACACAGAACCAACAGAGGGGAACCCATCCCAGTTGATACCAAGGTATGTATAGCCTTAAGAATACTAGCCACAGGTACCTTCCAAAGACCAACTGGGGATATCATGGGGGTCTTACAGGCATCAGCATCCAGGGTACTCCACCAGTTCCTGGATGCCATATCAGCACATGTCAGTGAGCACATATATTTCCCCAGCACCCATGAGGCATTGACCAGAAATATGCGTCTCTGCCACCGTATAGCAGAATACCCTGAGGTAGTGGGTGCTATAGACTACACGCACATACACATCAACCACCACCTGGTGAGCAAGGTAGGGTCTACATAAGCTACAAGGGCTTCCCCTCCATCAACTGCCAGGTCATGTGCGATGCCCAGGGCATTATCATGGAAGTGTATGCAGGCATCCCTGGAAGCTATCATGGCTCACATCTGGCATTCCTCACAGCTGTATCAGGGGTTTGCCAGGGGGGACATCCCATATGGCCATCTAATGGGGGATTCTGGCTATGCACTGGAGCCGTGGCTGATGACACCCATCAGAAATGCACACACACTTGAACAAGAACTCCATAATGAGGCACATGCACAAACCAGAATCATTACAGAGCATGTGTTTGAGATGCTCAAGTCACGGTTCTGCTGCCTTGACATATCAGGTGGAGCCTTGCAGTATTCTCCAGCTACATGTCAACAAATGGTCATAGTATGTGCCATGCTACACAATATGATTCTACGGAAACAGCTGCAGCAGGAACAGTATGGGGCAGGGTCACACAGCCCCCTCCCCCATTGCCAAGGCCAGCACAGGCACAGAGGGACTCAGAGGAAGAACCTCCTGAGCCTGCCCCTGTAGGCAGATGGAAGCATGCCCAGTATGCCCTGTCCTTGGCAAAGAGGCAATGCATAGCACACAAACTGACACTGTAAGGAGCCAGGGACTGATACCTCTCTCCGACTCACACATACAGCAAAACGGATGCCAAACATGACACTACCTGTGCTTTACCATGTATAGGGAGTGTACTATGTGCATCTGACATAGTCAGCCCTCCAGCACCATCCTCAATACTGGTCCAGCAACAAGATAAGTCACCTTTCCTATCAATTACTGAATGGAGTAGTGTGTTCTGATAGTTGTATGTATGGTATGGATGCAAGCATGCAAGGGAATTGGGTGGCTGAATGGGATAGCAGCAGACAGCTGACAACTATATGAGACAGCAGGAAATCCATAACAAATACTGGTGTCAACATACTAGGCAGTACTACACAAGGTGACAACTCCCACTGCAGTACATGTGATGGCCCAAATAACTGTGGGTGTCAATAGGTCACATGCATGGATGTCAATGAGGGTCACATACCCACCACCAACCTCACCCAGCAGGACAGGTGTAGATGACCATAAAGAAAGGCCAGGCTAAGGCCCCCAAATGATGGCAATGGTGAACAGCCCCCTTTCAGACCTATACAGACATACTACAACAGGTCTGGCAGTTGCATTTTAGTTCTGAAGGGTAAGAAGTCTAAAACTGAAATTTATGCCATTAAAATCTAACATGCGTACTCTACTGATAAGCCTCCTTTTTGCATAATAGGTCACAATACAATATGAAATGGAAGCCAACAGAGTAACTGAAATACCAGTACATTGCAAATGTTTAAAGTCTTCAGCTGTGCACCCCCCCCCCCACACAATCCCGTGCAGAAATGCAGTAACTTGTAAGTTTGAGGAGTAATATCACTGGGTCACAGATTGCCAGAGCTGTGCCACTCTACATGATAGATTGTTGCATGTGTACAATATGCAGGGATCAGTGTGGTAAGTTTGTTGTGTGTTTAATATTACCTGGAAGTGGTCAGCATGTAGGCCTGGATGGTTGTGTCTCAGTGGCCTAGGTACAGTACTGTGGTCGACAGGGCCATGTTCCAACTGCAGTGCCAACCACACTGCTTCACAGCTACACATGTCAGCAGTTGTACACACTCACTGTCCACATGTCAATATCTGTCACCATCGGAAAGCTGGACATACCATGAATGGGGGCCCATACATAGAAACAGTACACAGGTGGAAGTAACCTACACAGAGTGCATATAAAATAACTGTCAACTGCACACAACTTTGGAATTATACACAGAGGTTAGCATCACATTAGTTGTCTCTCTAGTATGGAATACTGGTAGTCTGGCCAATCACTGGCAGACCACAAAAGGTACAGTTATAAAGTAATGACAGGCTGCCCATGTCCACACACATGTCAGTATAAGGAGAATATCCCAGGTATATCTGTGAGTCAGGTACCAGTAGATTCCATATCACACATGCACCCAGCTCACCCCACCATCAGCCACAGGTTTATCACAAGTCATATCCTTGCTGTAGGGAATAAGTACAGCATGACCCCATCTCTGTATGGGAATACATACATGATGCTGATGCTGAATAGGTGTCTCATGCAGGTGTGTCCCTAGCTGTAAGCAGCAACCTGCCCACATCCAGACTTGTGGATCAGTATGAACAGGAAGGATTGACAGGAACACTTCAACCACTTACCACTGTCACCCCAGGGTAATCCACTGGCTTGCAGCCTGGGTACGTATGAGCGACAGAATGCACTGGCCTGCTACAGATGGCCTGCAGCACTCTTAAATGGCCTACAGTCCTCTGCCAAAGGCCCATGCCTGCCCCATAGTGCCAATGTACTGAATGTCAGGGGGTCCTAACTAACAACCTAACACAGTAAACAGAAAACAAATGAGAGGTCATGCTGACAAATGCCAGTAGCATGCCTTCGCATGTCCTACTGCAAGAACTATGGACCAGGCCATAAATACTACTGGGATAAAGACCCAACTATAGGGATACTTCAGAGATATTGCTTACATAATGTTAGGAAGAGGAGAGAATAACAGAGAATGGGGGTGCAGAAGCATGGATGTCATGGAGTGTGTGAAGTCTGAAACTCTAATGTCTGCCCATACTACCCCTGACTGCAAACCCATAAATGAATAGCCACAACACTGCTTGTAAACAACAATGTGAAGGTAAACTGACCAGATATATGAGTCCTGCCTCTGGATAACCTGGGTGTATCTGTACAGCTGAAAGGTATGGCCACAGCAGGATATGGCCATTCCATTAAGTTGAAAAAACACAAGAAGGGGATCCCCAGCCAGCATACTACCAAGGTGCTGGACCATTTACACAAAACCAGCAGTCTATTGTCTGTAACTACCCCTCCACAATGGCAGGAGTGTGCCAGAATGTGTAGTCTATACCTCACAATATTGGTCTCAGCTTCATTCATCTTGTATTTCCCTGGTAAATAACTGTGAGAAAAGAATGATATCTGTCAGTAGTTGATGACATGATACATCACAGTATAAAACAGTACATATGTCAGAAAATCTACGCTACAACCAACTATGTTACACAAGCAGCACAGACAGCAATAGTTACAGTATCCCCCATATGTTATGCCCATTGTGTCTCCATATTGGCAACGTATCTACAGATATCCTGCAGAAACAGGTTACTAGGTATAGCTGTAGCACACAAAACCCTGAAATGGAGTCCAACTCTTCCTGGAATGGATGCACACATGCACTATAGAAGGTCATACTGGGCATGCTCCTACACTTAGAGAAATGAAGCCATTGTCCGACAACACAGTGGATTATAGATATCTGTTATTCACAGATGTGTGTGCACACACACACCAAATTGTACACCATGTATACTTCACAAACACACACATTGGATAGGAATACTCACACATATCTAAGGCCAACATAATATAATATGTCAAACATACACACACACAGACCTGGGGAAGACAGACAGACAGCGGCAAAGAGAATCCCATTATGAGGCCTTTCCCACCCAGTACGCATCCCATCGGCCAATATCACATGATGTGCTGATGTCATTCACTGTAGAAATTCCTTTTTTGTTAGCCCTCAACCCTATAGTCTCAGTGGTGCTTGTGATAACTCTGTAACACTATAGTACAAATAAGTATTCATGTAGCATCTGTAATCTCAGTCCTGTCAAATGTTAAGTTTTGTGTGTGTGTGTGTGTGTGTGTGTGTGTGTGTGTGTGTGTGTGTGTGTGTGTGTGTGTGTGTGTGTTTCTAGATGAATGAGTTTGAGGCCATTCAGACTCATTACACTTCCCATTGCCCTACTTTAGCACTCCTGCTGATGTTAGTCATCCTGAAATAACCCTTTGGGCAGCTTGCAGCCCTTTAAGCTCCATGGCGTCCACGATAACTGCTTAATACTATAGTGTAACAAACTATATATATATATGAGTTCTAATCCTGGTCCTAGCAACTATGAAAATGTGTGTGTTTGTTTTGGAGAGTGTGTGTGTCTTTGCAAAAACATAATTTTGAGGCCATTCACACTCACTACACTTTCCTTACCCCTCCTTTAGCACTGCTGCTGATGTCACTCACCTTCAAAGATACCTTTGGAGAGTTTTCCAACATGTAAGCTCTGTGGTGCTCATGATGACTGCGTAATACTATAGTGTAGCAAACTAGTCAGGTAGGAGTTCTAATCCTGTTCCATGAAAATATGCATGTTTATGTGAGAGACTGTGTGTGTCTTTGTAGAAACATGATTTTGAGGACATTAACACTCACTACACTTCCCTTACCCCTCCTTTAGCATTGCTGCTGATGTCACTCACCTTCAAAGATACAGTTGGACAGCTTTCTAGCGTATAAGCTCTATGGCTTTTGTGATAGCTGCATAATGCTATAGTATAGCAAACTAGTTAGGTAGGAGTTCTAATCCCAGTCCTGGCAACAGTGAAATCATGTGTGATTGTGTAAGACAGTTTGTGTATCTTTGTAGAGACATGATTTTGAGGCCATTCACACTCACTACACATCCCTTTCCCCTCCTTTAGCACTGATGTCACTCAACTTCAAAGATACCTTTGGACAGCTCTCTAACATATAAGCTCCATGGCACTCACAATAACTGTGTGATACTATAGTGCATCAAACTAGGTAGGTGGGAGTTCTAATCTCAGTACCAGCAATTGTAAAAGTTTGACTGTTTGTGTAAGTGTGTGTATATATCTGTAGGTTGAAGTATTTTGTGTCCATACACCAGTACATTTCAAAGTGTAATACTTTACAACCTGCTGCTGATGTCACTCACCTTAGAGGTATGTTTGGACAATGTGCCACCTATAAGCTTTGTGGCATGTGTGATAAATGCATAACAATGTAGTCACAATAACTACATAGGTAGGGGTTTAAATCTCATTCCTGGAAAGTTTGTGTGTATGTGTTTGTACTTTAAAGATTTTGGCACGATTTACACCCAGTACACTTCTCAGTACCCTACTTTAGCAGTCCTGCAGATATCATTCACCTTAGAAATACCTGTTAGCAATCCTAAACCATGTAAGGTCAGTGGTGCACGTGGTACATAAGTAACATAAAGGTCTGAAAACATAGTTAGAGAACTGAACCTCACTCCTGATGAATGTAAATGTGTGTGTGTGTGTGTGTGTGTGTGTGTGTGTGTGTGTGTGTGTGTGTGTGTGTGTGTGTGTGTGCGTGTAGGATAAAGTATTTTATGAAACCTCTCACCCACTACATCACCCAATGTCAGTATTTACAAGGGCTGGTGATGTTCCACACCTTAGAAGTATCTTGGGACAGCATCCATCCTATAAGCTCCATGGCATGTGCAATAAATGTGTAACATTGTAGTAGCAATGCATAGATAAATAGGGGTTTGAAACTCAGTACTGGCAAGTGTGTGTGTTGGTGGTATCAGTATTCTGTGTGAGTGTTGAGGTGATTGTGTAGTAACAGGATCCATTTGGGGCTGGATTTTACTAAATTTTTATATTGATGACCTAGTATATGTCCCAATGTCTACATTACAAGGCCAGCAATTGTCAAACACCATATAGGTTGGTGCAGACAATCTACAGCCCTAAATGTGTAGTGCCATGTGCAATGACTATGGAATAGTTAACAATATAGGCAACCCTTCTAATACTCAGAGACCACTTTCCACCCAGGAATCATACGCAAACACACTTGGCTAGGCATCAACCACTATATCAGCAGTGCTCCTGCAAACTGCCTCACAGATAGTACCCACGGTGTGATTGTAAAGGACTCCATGTCAAACTGATGACCAGACATGACTGGTGTAACACAGGGCATGGACCCATGTCCTCTCATGTTTGGGATCTAACATTCCGAGGTGCAGGAGAACACAAAGGAACCCTGGTTGAAAATGTTTGCATACAACAGTAAGGTGGGTGGTAGCATTCCCAATCCATGTGATGTTGATATCATGCACAAAGGCCACTTGACACCTATGACTGCTGTCAGAACCCCAGACATTACCTCAATGCCAAGAGATGTGCCAACATTACCTTTGGGAACACCATGGCTCACATGAAGTAATACATTGGTGATAGCCCACTGAACATTGACATTGTTATAACAGAATGGGGAACACAGGTTGACAGTCAGCTGCCTGTTGACCACAACAGTGCCACTGACAGCAGAAAGTACTATGATGTGTGACATTTCCTGACTGTGTGTGTTATCCAGCAAGTACAAGAACATGGTCACTCTGTACCATCCCCTCAGTAGCCCAACCAATGTGTACAGTGGCCCTTTTGCCATGTTACTCACTGGATACCTGCAACAACTGCAGAGTCTGTAAATGTACCCCACAAAGGGAATACCATGCCGTATACACATGCCCTGTATGGACAGACTCCAATAACTCCAATGAATGCCTGTATCATACTGTCTATGTAGGTGCGATCACTACCTCAGTTACACAGCCTTGTCTCACCAAACTAGGTCAGGAATGCTACATCTGAAGATACCAATCTGTCCACACAACATGCCCCAGAGACCTCAAGCACACTTCCACTCTTCAAAGGACATGCTTGTGGGACAGGTGCACAACCCAGACATTGTCATTGTTATGGAATATAAATCACATACATGTGAAGCCATGCACATCACTGGCCACCCACAATAGAAATCTGGTTGAGTGGATGGGGAATACAATACCCACCCCTGGGGACCACTCCAGTGACTATACTCCTGATCCACACTGAGGACTATTGTCATGTGGCCTGATGCCAAGGTATTCCCTTGGGCTAGCCTTGTAGAGCTTTCAGGGCCATTCACCTACTACACACATATGAAGCAATGAACATATGGATCTCAGTACTGGCAAATGTGTGTTTGTGTGTGTGTGTGTGTGTGTGTGTGTGTGTGTGTGTGTGTGTGTGTGTGTGTGTGTGTGTGTGTGTGTGTTTGGTTGATGAATATCCCCTGTGGCTGTGGTTATTAGCAATTGGAGGTGTGTCCAGACCACAACACATACCATTCTCCTCTCTATAACAGAAGTAAATCAACATATACCTATGTACAACCCTCAGCCCTATAATCTGTAAGGCATATGCAATCACTCTATTACAGACGTGGGAAATCCATGCAGATACAGCTGTACCCTGCCTAAGATATGGTGTATGTTACCACACTGCCATACCCCTTGGTCTTGCTGCAGGACCACATCCTGGTGACACACAGGTGCTTAGAACAGAAACAGGATACAGCATGTGAGAACACATTCACTCAGCACTTCACTTGTCAGGGGAGAGAGGGGTAAAGCTGGCACTGAATGTGTTCCCAAGACTGTGACCAATATCTGTTGTCTCAGGATAGGTATTAGCATTGTGCAGTAACTCACAGCACTTGTGTTTAATGCTGTAGAGGTTGTTGATGTAACTATCAAAGGCTGTTGTGATTTTCATCAGTGTCTGCTGCATATCTGCCTTCATAGATGCCTGTAGGGGATTCCATGAGAGATCCCAAGTTGTGTTTCAGGCTAATAAGGGAGTTTAACAGTCATGGGACACCACCTTTCTCTGCAACAGTGTCCTCCTCCTGTTGTACACTTTACTAATGGCAGGGGACTATCAACATTGTCTCCTATTGTTTGGAGGGCAGTGTCTGGGTCCTGTTGGCTCTGGCTAGTACCATGCATTCATGTACCTGTTTGTACAGTGCATATGTGTATGATTTGACAGTCATGCAGCTATTTCCCATTACCATGGGTGCAGTGAAGTCATCCAGCCCTGTTTTTGTGGCTGCAAAGTCAGCCTTGGAGAGGTTTTGCAAGGTGGTTACCTTTGTGGAGGTGTGGCTGACATGTTGAGTTCCATGTTGATTACAGCCTGTGTGGATCTCACCAGGGAGGGAATGAGAACTGTGGATGAGCAACACTCCCATATTTAAGTAGTCAACACAGGTCAAGGTTGTTGCATCCTCTACCAGGGGTCAGTATGAGCTGGTCCAGGGCAATGGAAATGATGAATCCCAGGAAGTGTTGGGCCACTGTACTTGTGCTTGGCTACTTTCCCCATGTGATGGTGGGGTAGATGAAGTCTCATACTATGTCAGTGAGTGTATATGTCCACATTGGGTGATATACGGGTAACTCTCACAAGTCTGAGTGTTTGGACTTTAGAGGGGAGAGTCATTTGTGTACATAAGACGGTTGCAACAGTGCCTCAGAATGGATGAGTGCACCAGGTTAATGGGAGAAAGCACAGAAAACTGCCCTTCAAACATGCCAGGAGGGATGGACATAACTAGTAAGTACTGGGGCTACTTCTGTGATGAACGAGTACTGCTGATGGCTCCCAGGTATGCCACACTTCTTGATACAATAACCTGGTGAAGTGCCAAGCTATAATGCTATTTGAAGTGCAAGACAGAAAGAACTAGCACAATGTAAGGGTAGAACTGAAGGCAGACTTTCTGCCACCTGTAATACTTTACCTCAGCTGTGCAGTTATCAGCAGCTTTGTCCATGTAAAAGTTCAGTAAGCTCTGTAGCGCGTGCAGTAATTGATTAACACTATAGTAGACATAACTAGATAGGCAGGAGTTCTAATCCCAATATTGGTGAGTGTGTGTGTGTGTGTGTGTGTGTGTGTGTGTGTGTGTGTGTGTGTGTGTGTGTGTGTGTGTGTGTGTGTGTGTGTATGTGTGTGTGTGTGTGTGTGTGTGAATCATGTACTGTCTGGCTTATATGATTTTTGACTTGTGTACTACCCTTCACACTTCCACCTCACCCCAATCTAGTAGTCCTGTCTGGCTTATACCATTTTTGACTTGTGTGCTACCCTTCACACTTCCCCTCACCAAAATCTAGTAGTCCTGTTGATGTCATCCACCTTAGAATTACCTTTGGATGAGGTGAAAATGTATATGCTCTGTAGTGTGTCTGATAACTGTGTAGCACTATAGTCTCAATAACTAGATAGGCAGGCATTTTAATCTCCCTACTGGCAACTGTTTGGATGTGTTTGTGTGAGAATCATGTAGAGTGTGGGTTACACCATTTATGACCTGTGTACTACCCTTTACACTTCTCCTCATTCCAATTTAGTAATCCTGTTGATGTCATCCACCTTAGAAGTACCTTTGGAGTAGTGGGAAATGTATAAGCTCTGTTGCGTGTCTGATAACTGCATAGCATTATAGTAGAAATATCTAGATAGGCAGGAGTTCTAATCCCAATGCTGGCAACTGTTTGTGTGTGTGAGGATCATATCTTGTGTGGTGTATACCATTTTGATGTGTGTACCATACATGGCTGCTGACCACTTCCCGCTGCCATTACTTTATATAGTGTGGTAACAGCGTCTGCCTCACATGCAGCAAGTTAAACCATTGTACAGTCCTCTGTACAGATTTGTATGGAATATCCAGATGTTTTCAACTTATACATAGTCAGAAGTGGTCTGTGTGCCTTAACAATGCCCATGTATGTGATATTGTAGCCAAATAGGCCACAGTGAGTGTACTGACAGATATGGCAGCATGAGGTATCATACCTGACTGAAACAACATGCTGATATGACACCTGCCACCCTCACAGGTGGCCAGTCTTATAGGTGCAATACATGAGTCCAGATGCTTGGTTTTACAAGTGAACTGTTCATGTTATGGGTCACATTAAAGGCTGGAAGAGGTGTGGACTGACACATTGTGGTCCTAATTTGTATGTAACAGGGACACCTTGCATCTTAACAGGGGTATGTACACAATTTATATCCACTGTATACCACTAATGTGTCACACATGTCCCTACCTTAGGTCATTTGTCCAGCACATTTTGGTGGCCTCTCTCCCGATGTCTTGGCACTGCCAAGTTGTGAGGTATGCTACAGGAATGTTTTATTCATGTCAGATAGGCCCCAGTGGTGACCACTGTGATGCAATGCAGTTAATCCTACCACAAGTGAACATGCACATAAAGCAATATAGCTATTACATAAAGTAATATAGCTATTACTGATAGTTGTTTGCATGGTAAATTGCATGACCTTCACATGCCTGGGGTATTGCCAGGCAACAACAGAGCAATGTCATACTCACCAGCTTCAGGCTGTCGCATATGCAGACCAAAGGGTCCTAGGTAGTTGTGAAAGGGAGTTATTGTCAGCAGACTCACATGTGGCCTTGGTACAGGATGGATGCAGCATGTCTGCACATTTACAGTACTAACCCAATAATACACAATGTTCTGTCCTCATTATAGATGTGCACCTCTGTGCATTACAAAACCCCATCCACAACTGCAATCGGATCTGACACATGGATGTAGATACAATACAGATACATGTATGTCTGATACATTAGTATACTAATCCCCACTGGGTCCTTACATGCATGCTCCTCGTCCACTGCGTGTGTGCAACCCACTTCCACAATGCTTTCCTCAGTTTTATGGCTTGAGTATTGGACAGGTGCCCCAAGATTAGTGAGGAGCTCCTCGGTGGGTGTCAGTGGGGGATGGATGGCTGGGCTCCCACCTGTGGCTAGCCAGTCCCTCGCTACAGCAGCAGCCCATTGACAGGCATGATGGATGAGGTCAGTGACCTGATGCTGCACCTGGTCATAAGTTCTGCTGTGCAGGCTGGCATCATTTACCCTGTGGACCAGATTGTTCCACAGGGTGGTCCTCTCCCACACATCTTCTGCTCTCCATCCAAATAACAGGGCATAATGTTCGATCACATATTGGGTGATGATGTCAGTTTCCCCAACAGAGAATGCTGGTAGGTGAGTCCTCTGCATGTTACCTGGAAGACATAAACAGGAAAAAGGTCATGGGACCTCATACGGTTGTCAAATTACACATCAACAGTGGATATTACTTGCAAATAATCCAAACTACACCATAACCCTCCAATCTATTATGGCTATAGCAGCTTGCGTTACACTCCTGGCCATGAGCTATTTTATTCTCCCCAGTGTTGGACACTTAATTGCATAATCCTTTATTCTCCATTCATTTCTGTGCAGAGGGTTGACAGTGGCCATCTTCCATGTGGATGGTGTGTGGATGGTGGCAGGTCTGTGTTTGACTGTGGTGTGTGATGGATCTGTGAGCACATGCCTGAGTTCATGTAGAGGGCAGACAGTGATGTTATTATGCCCCCATGGAGATTTGCTGTTGTTGCCATCAGTAGGCAATATGTAAATGCTCACCATTGCTGAGGGGAGGAGTGTGGTTGGTGTGAATATCCCCCTATACAACTGGGGTGGACAGGGTGGCGATGTTCCCACCTAACCTGTCTGATGCAAGTGGCCTATATCCATGGCATGTGTGTATGAGGTGTTATTTACCCCAGTATAGGGTGAATTGTGTTGTTTCCTCTGAGACTGGCAACATATGTGGAGACACTGTTGCAATTGTCCTTGGTGGTGTGGATATGTCTGATTTGTAGTCATAGTCAGCCTTACAGGAAGTCACTTGTGAACTTACATACTTGCTCAGATAGAGGTGGGCTTGCTTCCAAGTTGTTGCCTGCACCTATGTGTCCCTGTACAGCCAATATACCAACCTATTATGTAGTTTGTGTATTGCAGCTGTCCACCAAATGGGATTAATCTACCTTGGTGGAGGCTGGTTATACAGGTCAGGTACTGCTGAGTCCATATAGATACAGTGGATATAAAGTGTACACACCCCTGTTACAATGCCTGGTAGCTGTGCAATTGAAACATGATACCACAATAACTCATTTCAAAACAATTTCCACCTTTAATGTGACCTATAGCCTGTACAATTCAATTGAAAACATAACAATCTGGTCTGTGAAAACATATGGAAATAATCAGAAGAATAAGCCAGTTGAATGAGTGTGCACACCCTTAAACTGATATGTTGTGCATGCACCTCTTAAGATGGTTACAACATTCATTTGTCTTGGTTTGGACTCTAACATCATGGCACATCTTTACTTGGCAATAGTTGCTCACCTTCCTAGAAACAGCTTTGATTGTTTTTCAATGGAATTGTACAGGTTAGGGGTCACATTCAAGATGAGAAACATTATGAAATGATTTTCTTTGGTCTCGTTAAAAGCACATAGACCTGGCATTCCAACAGGGGTGTGTACACTTGTGATATCCACTGCATATAGGTGTTGATACAGCTGTTAGTGGTAGGCATGAACAGAGGATCATAACACAGTTGGACACTTCTCCGATTGCTACCTGATAATCATGCTTACTCTAGTACTCTTATCAGTATCAGTGCAAGGCAACATCCAGTAGCTGTACACATTTATGTCTGTTGTATGCACTGACACTGATATTGCACACATGTGCAACATGCACAACCTATGTACCTGACTGCTTGAAACCCATGTGATTAGTTTTGTGCCTTCCAGCTGAACATACACATACATACATGTGCTCAGGGGATACCTGGCATACATTTCTGTTCTATGCTAGTATGGCACACTGTATTTACAGTCTTGCTGCTCAATCATACTTCTCAACTTGTTTTAGAAGTACATCTGGACAATGGCACACATAAATGGGTTGCAAAAGGGGCATCAATACTGATACTGTTTTAATATAGCTGCAACATACATTAGTAAGTTGATTGCACACTATGCTTTGACATCACTGTGATAGCCTGGAAGATGCCCAACAGTCATAAGTAGGCTATTATGTTACATTGTCATTGCTCACAGACATGCCAGTGGTTTGGCTGACATAACACAGGTATATGTGTATGTGACTACAGATATCAGTCACAAATGTGCTTATTGTCCAGCAGAACACTGTACAGTTGAAAGTTATTAATTCAATATATCACATGTAGTTCAACACACATGTCTGCAACAGTACTTTACTATGCACATGCCCTATATAGGTCTCTTAGATTTACAAGACAAACATGTATCATATTCATATTCACATGTAACATATGGATATGGACAACATCCCATTAAGTGGCCTAGCAGTGGCACAGTCACAACTGTTTGACAGACACCCCAGCGGTTGTCATATGTGAGCTGTCATTTCCCAGGGTGAGTCAGGCTCCTGAGCTGTGATCCTACCTCACAACCTCTTAGTGCATCACATCTGGACAAAGCCTACAATGATGGGGGGATAAATAGGGACAGACATTAAGTATTCCTGTTACAAACTTAGGAAGTTTGTAGAATGATACATTTTGCATTACGGTGAATATTCTTAAGGATGTGGAGTCTTAAACTCAAGTGTTGGTCAATACTTGATGTCTTCAATCCTCAGCTATTTGCCATAAAAGTACAGATTTCAGGAGGAACAGACAAAAAAAAAACTATGATGGAAAAATCTGGACATTCTGTAAAGATCTGTACAGTTGCGAGGTATGGCTGTGATCTCTTCCACTGCAGAGAGGGACAGATGCCTTACCCATAGCAGCTGTTCAACAGGACATTAGTACAGCATGTCTTGTTGGGACATATATTCTTCCTAGTCATATTTCCCATTATTACAGACCAAGTACTACAGTCAATTACATGCTTACATGTTCCATGTACCTTTTTTTCTTGTCTTTTCCGGTTTATGTTTTATTTGTTCTCTCTCTCTCTCTCTCTCTCTCTGTGCACTACAAGGATAGATCTGGTTTGAATAGGTGGCAGCATGGCTTTTGTAGGTGATGCTCATGACCAGGTGATGGCCTGTGCACCTATTGGTGTTCCCCACTTGCTAATTGTATGCAGAGCAGCTGTGTAGTTCTTTCAATAGCCAATGTCATGGCAACACACTTCTATAATTGAATACTCCATGAGGGCGTTGGCCCTTTCCCTTACTTGTGAGGAGGACATCCTGGAGTTGTGTAAGCTAATACCTCATACAACAAGACTTGTGGAGACAAGCCAACTAAATGGTGGAGAAGGTTCAAGACTTAGGGGCAGAATCTGAGTATTTATGTTATTATATGTTTGGAATACTGCTAGTTTAACAGGGTTTGTCTTAACATGCTACTTCTGCACTGGTTTCAGACTGACAAAGTTCTGTCTGCATAGCTCTCAACTGTAGAGCCATCCACATAATGGCTACAGGTTAGCCTGCTATGTTTGGTCTGTTCCCCAGACAGGTGCTGTCCTTGGCAAATCAGTATCATACTCTGGTTATTGCAATCTGTAAATGCTAACATCCATTTGTTCTTCTGACTTTATATCCCTCAGAAAAGATACAACAAACCATGTAACACTAACAACTTTCTCAGTGTATAACAACAATATTTCAAGTATGGCCATGTATTTGGGCCTCTGTCCACCAATTATGTCAGGCTTTGTCCAGATGTCATACAGTAGTAGGTTGATAGGTATATTGGTCTATCATTATTTAGTGCTGTCATTCCTGCTGAGGGGAAAGGCTGGAAAACATGTTTAAGTCTGTACATCCAAGAGGTTGCTGTATATAGAATGCTCTTAGATGCCACTGTAACATATTTTATGTGGGGGAGAGTAACACGTGTTTTAAAACTAGGCTGTTAGAACATGTGAGACATATTACTGATAAGAAAAATGAAAGTTTTATAGCCATACATTTGAATAAATCTCACCATGGGGACAGTAGTGGGTTCCAAGATACTGTTTTGAAAAAAGTCTGTTCCTCAGTTTGATGAAACATTCATAAAAGGACAATTGTTATGTACAGACTCAATGTATTAATATTAAATGTGATACTTTATCCCTTAGGGGGTTAAATGAGGAGTGTAATTGTAGGCTGTGTATTTAATTATGTGATTGAGTGTTAATTGCTTCTTGTGATTAAGGCAAATATTTCTTGTAATGTTTTACTCCTTGAAGGCTTTGGCCTAAACATCAGAGTATAATAAACATGTGTGAATTACTGGCTGATTGTATTTCTCTTTGCTATGTTCAGTCATTTTAGTTGTTTTGCTAAGAGGTTGTTGTATAAATGGCCATTGTGTATGGCCTATCATGATTTTGTAGCAGTGTACTGTTCAGTTATTTATTTGGACTGTGGGAGGCAGATGTGAGTGTCATGGGTCCTTTTGTATCCAACTGTGCATGCTGCCCCAGTTATGGGTGCTCTATCAGCAGCATATGTTTGTATTGGCATTTTGGGACACACACACACACACACACATATATATATATATATATATATATATATATATATATATATATATATATATATATATATATATATATATATATATATATATACCTCAGTATTTATTAGTAATATATCTATATATTGTTATACACATATATGTATCTCCATACATGTCTATCTCTCTCTCTATGTATATGTTTCTTTCCGGATATATATATATATATATATATATATATATTTGTAGATACCAATTCTTCATAATTGCACAGTGTCTCTTCCCTATTGTAAACTGGCTGTAAAGAAGGGTATGTTTGAGAAAACATCTAGAAGCTATGTATCTGAGGTGGCTTACTTGGAAATTGCTTTGACTGTGGTGTGCAGGGTCCTGGGTTCAAGACCTGCAAGGGCTGTTTGCTTTGTTGCTAGGCAGGGCAAGGACTGTTGGATACACAGTGATTAAGGCAGTTTTGAGCAGCTTTAAGCATGTTTGTTTGGGTTTGTGCAATGGTAAGCAGTGCTAACATGCAGTTAAATTAATAGGCATTTACACCGTGTAGGCTTTGCTTACCAGTGTGCAAATCTAGTTAGCATTTACATTTAAGCAATGCTTAAACCTGCTAAGCATAGTTCTGCTCTGGTAACCAGTGATCACATTCCAGTCTGATAAAATAGCAGGGTAATGACATCTTTAATAAGTGTATTTAATTTCCTGTAAATAACATGCTTCTATGTGCTGTCATTACAGTAGCAAGGGGTGTGAGTATACTGTATGGGACACCTGGGTATACATGGGTAGTACCACAATCTTTTTTCTTTATATTTGTTTTATACATGGGTAGTATCCCAGGTTATATGCAGTCACACTTGCATATTACACCAGCTACAGTGCACTGGTTGACACAAACAGTTTAACACATATTGTATCATTACAGTAGTACTTTTAATAGTGCTTTTCCAAGTAAAAGTAGATTGCAGATTGTAGTACTAGAACCATACACCCCTGCATACAAAACTGGGACTCTGAGTACTGACTATCTTGTTCTTGGTGTTTGACCTGTATGTTTTTATGTATCTCCTCTTGGATATTGATCTGATATTTTGATATTAACTGTAGACTACTATGTTTTTTGGACATGTCATTGAGGACTGCTGTCATGTGGTAATGGCATACCTTTCAGTTTCAGACTTCTATCTTTCAAAACATTCATCCTAATGCATAACCTGTTGGGTATCTACTTTCTGTCTGTCCTCTGTACAGATGTGCAGATATCAGGTATTGCTAAGGTCATACCACTATGTAGGTGCCCACATAGTATTGTGCTGTGGGCTGGACACTGCTGCTAGTTCCGACATATGGAACATTCCTTAATGTGGGCCTTGTCCCTTTTCCTTGCCTGTGTGAGGGACATCACAGAGGTGGTGGGCTACAGATTCACATACAGTAGGTGACAGTACATCACAGGACAGGACATGTGGAGACAGCCAAACAACATGGGGGACATATCCCCAGATTTGTGAACAGATTCTGTGTCATCAGTGCTGTTATACACATGGTGGATTGATAGATTGACAGGGTTTGTGTGGACATGCATTTAGTGAGTGACTTTACATCTGACAATGATATGTCTCTGACATACCTCTCCACTGGCACACTGTCCACAGACTGGCCACATGTTTGCCTGTTATGTTTTGTCTGTTCCCCAGACAGTTGGTGTCCTTGGTAAATCAGTTGTGGACTCTGGGGACTGCAGTCAGTAAATACTCACATCTATTGGTATTACCAATGTCATATTCCTCATAAAGGATGTCACAACAAACCCAGTAACATCTGCAACTGTCTTGATGTATGACAGCAATATGTCCAATCTGCACCTGTGTTTGTGCCTCTGCCCCCAAATTATGTCAGGCTTTGTCCAGTCAATGAGGTGCAGATGTATTTATTATCATTATTTCTTGACTTCATTCCTGCTACCATCCCAGTGATGTAGTAGACCCACTGACATTTATTTATTTATTTATTTTATTTTACATTTGTTGACTGGGCTAGTCTAACTGGATATATGTCCATTTTCAGTAGAGGCCCTGGGAAATAAGCTCCAAGACAGACATGAACAGACAAGATCAATAATGTTACAAAAAAACAGACATAGATGAAATATTTCTACACATTTCATAAAAACTATTTACAATAGTTAGTGCTAATTATTTACATATACTAGTAGTTAATACAGCTTCAAATTTCTGCGTATGTACTGTCATGTTGCACTAAAACACAGTAATTAGAAGAGTGAGTGGAGTTAGTAAAGATACTAGAAGCAGTAATGATTGTTTAGTCAGGGTTACTACAAGGACAAAGCCAGTGTGTTTTCAGGAAGATTTTAATTTTTTGTTTGAAGAGTGATAAGGAAGGAAGGGAAGTAAGTTCACTAGTAAGAAGGTTCCACTTTTTCCCAGCTGTATTTGAGAACAGAGAGTCTCCTGCTATGTTGTTAGCCTTATTGATGTTAATTAGTAGTTTATTTGATGAACACAAGGCGTTAAGATTTCTATAAGGGGTTATGAGGTCTAGAAGTATTGGAGCATTGTTAGGTTGGTAAAGGATCTTATGGGCAGTAATAAGTTGGTCGATTTACAGCTGATTTTGTAGTTCAAGCCACCCAAGCTGTTTAAGATTATGACAGTGATGGGTTCTGAAAGATTTACCAGTGGCAAATCTGGCTATGCTGTTATAGGAGGTAGCTAGTTTGAGAAGATTATTTTTGGAAAGGTTGGTATATATTGGTGAGGCATAGAGATGAGTAGAGATTATATGGGAGTGGGCAATGGTTTTTCTTGCTGTTAGTGTGAAGAAGGGTTTAATTTTATACAGGGAGCCTATTTTTCTGTTAACTGATTTTATAATGTTGTTAATATGGGTATCAAAGTTAAGGTTGTTGTCTATTGTAGTCCCTAGGAGTTTGGTAGTAGAGTCTGGTGATATGAGGGTGCCATTATTAGAGGTTACTGAGAAATCTATTGGTACTGAGCTGTGGGTAGGAGTAAAGAGCAGGAGTTTAGTTTTTTTGGGATTCAAAAGGAGGCACCACTTTGAAAACCATGTCTCAACTATATTGAATACCTTCTGGGTTTGGGATTGCAGTTCAGATGCAGATTTGGCTGTATAGATTAATGTTGAATCATCTGCATGTTGTATACAAGTTACATTGGGAATAGCTAGGTAGAGATCATTAATGAAAATTGAAAATAAGAGAGGACCTATAATGGAGCCCTGGGGTACACCCAGTGTGACTGGCAGGTGAGATGATAGTTTATTCTCCCAGAGCACTGCCTGTTGCCTGTTGCTCAGGTATGAAATGAACCATTTTACAGATAGAGAATCTAGGAAAAGTGATTTGAGAAGATAAATAAGCAATGAGTGGTTTACCATATCAAAAGCCTTAGAAAGATCAATGAAAAGAGCTGAAGAGAGTTTGTTGTTATTGTGGAATCTATTAATGGTGTCAGTAAAGGATAAGAGGGCAGTAGTGGTACTATGATATGGCCTAAAGCCATGTTGGCATTTGGCTAGTATGTTGTGTTGAGTGAGATAGCCTATGAGTTGATGATGAATGCATTTTTCCGTTATTTTTGCTAGGGGGGATAGAAGGGCTATGGGCCAATAGTTTGAATACTCATTGGAGTTACCACCTTTGTGTAGGGGGATGATGTTTGATATTTTCCAGATGGCAGGGATGGAACCTTCCTTAATGGTTCTATTTATAAGGATGGCAATAGGATAAGCTACTGCTTTAGCTGCTTTTTGCAGATATTTGGCAGGAATCAGGTCAGCAGAAGGGTTACAAGGCTTAAGTTTAGCTAGGAGTTTGAAAATGAAATTAGTAGAGATGGGTTGTAGTAGGAAGGTAGGAAGTGTGCTAGTCATAGGGGTTTGTAGGCTGGAAGTGTCAGGGGGTAGCTGACTGGCTAGCGATTGGATGGTTTCTGTGAAGTAGGAGTTAAAAGTTATTTGCAGTTTGGAAGGGAGTGTCATAATTAGCTCCTATAGGGGTTGGTGTAGTGGAGTGTCCTGGGTAAAGGAGTTTATTAATACTTGCCCAGAATCGTTGAGGGTTATTTTGGTGTGTTTTCTGTATCTTACAGTAAAAGTTTTTTTTGTCTAAAAGTATAGATTTTTTAGCTGTGTTTCTCAGTTGTCTAAATGTTTGTAGTTCAGATGTGCTTTTAGTAGTTCGCCACTTAGTCCAGGCTTTATTTCGGAGTAGGATTTTTTTGCCTGGTATCTTTGGAGAGCCATGGGGCTGGTTTTGCCCTGATTCTTATTTTACGTTTGGGTGCATGCTGGTCTAGGATAGTTAAGAATTTAGAGTTAAAGTATTAGACAGCCTCTTCTAATGGGAGAGTTTTTAGATTAGTTCATTCACAGGCACCAAGTTTGCTTTGGAATAGAGTTTGGTTAAATTGTTTCTTTGAATGTACAGTCCTGCATGCTGTTGGGTGAGAGATATCTACTCTTTGCCTGATTATATAGGTCAAGCAGTGGTCACTTATATTGTTAGGGAAAATACCTACTCTATAAGTTTGGTGATAATTATTAATGAGTATCCAATCTAAGGTGCTCTCTTTTTGATTTGGTTTGTTAATTCTGGTTGGGGAGGTGATGGTCTGAGAGAAGCCATGAAGGTTAATGTGTGAAGTGGGATGCTCAGTATTGATACATTTCCAGTCAATACTGACATCACCAAGGATTATAATTTCCTGTGGGAAAGTTATTGAGACCCAGCTAAGAATATCTTCCAAGGAGTTAATGTTATTTCCAGGTGGTAGATAGATACATATGATATTTATGGATTTACTAGAATTTAGCTGAATCTTTGAAATGAGGATTTCTGCATTACTATCTTTAGGTGGGTTATAGGGTGAGGTGTTAACTTGTAGCCCATCCTTGAAAAGAATAGCTATTCCACCTCCTTTTTTGTTTATACGATCGTGTCTCAATATATTATATCCTGGTGGGATAATTTCATTATCTTGAGTTTCTGGCTTTAACCAAGTCTCTGTGAGGCATAAAATGTCAAAAGGGTATATGTTCAAGAGAGAATGGAGATGAGGTACTTTATTATTGACGCTTTGGATATTGAGATGTGCTATCAGGAGTGAGTTGGGGAGTTTATTAGGGCTGAGTGTGATAGTGGGATTGGTGATAGGAAGATTAGAAGGTAGGACATTGGCTGTGACTGGATTAGGATGGATGTCACCATTTTGTAAGGCATGTATTTTTAGAATATGTAATTTGTAATGTAGATTACTTAGTAGAAACTGAGCTTTCTTGGTTGAGAGATTATATATAGTATTTAATGTGGGACAGCTGGTGGAACTTTGCAAGTATGTAAGTAGGTATATATATTATATTAATGTTATTGTGGGAGATAGTGAGGGTTTGTGTAGATATTTGTTTAGGTGGGTAGTGGAACTGAGGGTAGTATAGGTGTTCAAAGGAGGTTAATTGGTAGGCTGAGGTTATAACAGATACTATTGTGGTAATGAGTAGTACTTTAGTTAGTGTTGAGGTAGTTGTGGAAGGCATGGTAAATACAATTGTTGAAAGGTACTATCTAGTGGTAGGTAGGAGAGCTTAAGGAGATACAATGCTAGGTAGCGAGAGCTGTGATTAGTTAAGTGGAGTAAGGGGTGTGGTATTGCTTATGCAGGGTGGTGGGATTATCTGATTCATTGAATGTAGAGGAAGGTGTGGCCAAGATGTATAAGTTTAGGGCCTCTAGGGATGGGTGGGATTTGGGGGTAGGGTAGGGCAGCAGAGTGAGCCCACAGGGCAAACAGAGCGGGATAGAGCCAGCCAGCAAGAAAGTGAAACACCAAATAGAACCAATCAGTAAATCATACTGGGACAGTTCTTTTCATGTGAGTTTTAGCTTAACTGGCAAAAATCAAATATTGTTAAGTGTGAGAACAAAATAGTCACTTTGTTGAGAGTGACTTCTGCTCCCGTAATGCTCAGGGAGGTTATGGTGTTCTTGTACGGCAGAAAGGGTGGACTGTTACCTGGCTAAAATATGTTATCAGCCATATCAAAACCTTAGCTGTGAGCCAGAAATCTTGTTCGGTTCTCAACTGCCATCTAGTGGCATGTGTAGGTAACACCAATTAAGGTAACCGAACAGGCTTAATTAGATAGAGAAGCCAATAAATGGTGGGGGTTTTAATGGCCTCAGGGTATATCCGCGAGTGTGCTGGCACTAATGATGCAAGGTAGCAATCGCTTATTTTAGACAGCAAAGTAGTCAAAATTAGAAACTGCAGGTTGCCACATACACTGTGAGGCTTTAGAGGGCCCGTCCGCTTGTCCAGAGAGTTAGGGAAGTGGACAGGATAATTCCCGAGTAGGATGGTAAAACAAATGGGGAGACCGCCTGAGTATCAGTGCTTTTGTGTCCAAGCTGTAAAAGAACAGTAGGGGGAAAATAGGTTAAAATCACTGGAATACGGTGTGGAAATAAGAGGAGAGAAAGCAGGAAGGACAAGGATGCAGAAGAGGAGCTGTGTATAGGTGGAGACTAGGGGAGGAAAGTAAAGAACAGTTGGGGAAGAGAGCAGACTAGGCCAGGAGAAGTAGGACTTGTTTGGGAGAAAGGGAAACAGGAGTGATAGAGGATGCAGTTGTAACAGTTCAGAGTGTAGCAAGCATATAAGAAAAACTATAACAACTGAATGCTAGCATGCACAGAGTAAATCATACACTTGCCCGTCTAATAGTCAGGTATAGATAAATAACTGTATTACTCTTAAAACAATCTATTCTATTAAGCATGGAAAACAGCGCTACAGTGTTCTAAAGCACAATAATGGTATGAAGCAGTTTAGGTTACATATAGTTCAACAGTACAGTTTTCCATAACAGGCAGAAACAGCGTTACTAAACTCTTGATTCTACAAGACAGCAAAGGAGTTAAAACAATTTCTTAGCTGTAAGCAGTTCAATGTACGACTAATTCATTTCACAGGGTTAGATGCAAATTAGCTAACATACCCTTAACACATACGGAAAACAGTAGTACATGAAGGTCAGGACCTCCACTAAAATAGCGTCTAAAGACTACATAGTACAAACAACAGATAGCTATGCTACTAGTACAAATAACAGATATCTACGCTACAGTTTATGTGATCAGTAGTATTCTCTGAGCTAAGATAAGTTAAACATTTCTATGCTACAAGTAAAATACAGAAGGTAGCAGAAATTACACTTACTAGCAAGCACACCACGTGGTGGACCGGAGACATCCTAGTTAGGGAAATGGGATTTTAAAACTGGCGCCTCGAGTGCGGCCAAACATTTAAAGAGTTTGTATGGGTAAAAAATGGGCTGGGGGAGGACACAGCACGTGTTCCAGGGGGTGGAGGAAACACTCCCTTTGCCCATTCGCTAGTAGAAATAATCCACCTAGCCAAGGAGCCAGCCAGCAAGAAAGTGAAACACCAAATAGAACCAATCAGTAAATCATACTGGGACAGTTCTTTTCAGGTGAGTTTTAGCTTAACAGGCAGAAATCAAATATTGTTAAGTGTGAGAACAAAATAGTCACTTTGTTGAGAGTGACTTCTGCTCCCGTAATGCTCAGGGAGGTTATGCTGTTCTTGTATGGCAGAAAGGGTGGACTGTTACCTGGCTAAAATATGTTATCAGCCGTATCAAAACCTTAGCTGTGAGCCAGAAACCTTGTTTGGTACTCTACTGCCATCTAGTGGCGTGGGTAGGTAACACCAATTAAGGTAACCAACAGGCTTAGTTAGATAGAGAAGCCAATAAATGGGGGGTGGGGGTTAATGGCCTCAGGGTATATCCACTAGTGTGCTAGCACTACTGATGCAAGATAGCAATCACTTATTTTAAACTGCAAAGTAGTCAAAATTAGAAACTGCAGGTTGCCACCTACACTGTGAGGCTTTAGAGGGCCCGTCCTCTTGTCCAGAGAGTTAGGGAAGTGGACAGGGAAGAGGCCATAGATATGAGTCCTGAGCCTGTACATTCTGAGGTGAATTGTACATGTGAGAGGCCTATGTTTTTTATCTGGCCATTGTTAACAGACTGTCATGATTGTGTACACATGTCATGTGTACATGTTATTTGGGCTGTGTATGGTGGGGGTGGATGTAAGTGTTATGGCTCCTTCTTTATCTGACTGTGCATGCTGCTCCAGTTTCTGCTGATCTATTGGCTGTATGTGTTTGTAGGGGCAGACTGGGACATGTCCTGTACCAAGGTCAGGATTCAGACTACACTAAGAATTGGGACTGAAGTGTGATTGGCAAACAATGATGTATTTGTTCACACAGTCCATATACTCTACTGTTCACTTGACTTACCAGTATGTGACTGTGACTGTGGTGATATTGGTTGTGGGTATGCACTTTCACACTGGTGTCTGTTTGTCAGTGCTGTTACATCCCTGTAATGCCTGATATATTTGCAAATACATGTGCAAGTACCCATAGCAGATTTCCTAATTCAATTATTTGTGCTATTTCACTAAATATATGTTAGAGCACACAGGAGGGTGTTACTACAGCAACTGTGTTAGCTTATCTATGCCAGTACTTCAGATACATCCCCATTTTCATGGCTTCCACCCACCACTTTGTCAGCCTTGGTCCAGATTCATTGCAGAAAGGGGTTCTGAGCATACGTGTCAACTGCCTGGATTGTTTCAGGATGTCCAGGTTTATTGCTCATATTTCTGGGCTGTTTTACAGATTATTATAATTTCTCTTGTAAATCACTGTAATGATATGATTGTTGTCAGAAAATGAGGACATACATTTCATTTACCTACCTCACATCCATCAGAATATGTATGCGGAAACAAATTGTGTCACTCTGTCAAGAAGGGTACAGGGGGACAATAACCTCTTCCTTCCTGGATGCTAATGCCTTAGTACTGAGATGTGCCACATAGAAGGACTTTGTGACCACAGTGGCAATATGGTTGTCAAGAGACATTGCTGTCAACCTGTGTGCCCAGATCTCTTATAATGCCTTCTTTGTTCAGGGGATGAGTATCGATGTGGTAATTCATGGGAACAGGGTTTTCCCCAAATGGGATGATAACACATTTTCTGACATTGAGCTTAAGGCCATGGCTCTGACACCAGTCATTGGTCTCAGTGAGGCCTTTCAGTAGGATGCCAACTTCACTTGGGTAGTTAATAATAGCTCCCAACTTGCAACTGTCTGCCAACTTTGTCAGCTAGAGTCCCTTCATGATGGCATGAACTTCAGAGAAGTTGATATCATACATGAGAGGACCCAGGACAAAACTCTGTGGGACTCCACTTATGACTGCTCAGCAGTCTGACTTGGAGTCAGCTATTTCCACACTGTGAGTCCTATTTGTGACCCAGTTTGCAACCCACCTAGTGATATAGGGGATGATGCTTAGCTTAGTGAGTTTTTGCATGATTCCTGAGTGGGGAATGTTATCAAAGGCTTTGGCCAGATCAAGGTAGGCTGTATGTACCACCTTACCTTCATCCACAGCTCAGGTGAATGTCTCCAAGAAGTTGACTAGGTTGATTGAGCAGGTATGACCTGCCCTTCACAAAAGTAAACTGTGTGGGATCCTGAGTCTGCAGATTCCCATATCCCTGTTTATTAGGTGCATAATGATACATTCCATAGCTTTGCATAACAGACTTCTCAGGCAGTTGTTGGTATTTCCCAAGGTCTGTAGTCACACCTCCTTTGTGGAGAGGGGTGACTGTAGCAGTGCACAATTCAGTAGGGACAAAGCCTGAGGTGAAGCTGTGCTTGAACAGGGCACACAGGTGAGGTGCCAGTTCACTCTGTAGTTCATGTAGAACACAGCCAGTGATATTGTCAGGTAGAAGCTGGATTCTTGGCCTTGGACAGTGGTGTTTTAACCTATGCAGCAGCAATACTGGGTGCTTGGCAGTGTACTTGTATCATGATTGGTCCTTTGGGGGGGGGGGTAAAGTTTGAACTCAATATGTCAGCCAATATATTGGCAATATTTGTTGGCTCAGTCTAGGAGGTACCATTGTCTAGAAGCTCAGAGCAAATCTTGGTATTGCCATGAAGATTCTTTACATAACTGTATGAGGTCTTGTGGTTGTCTTTACAATATGCTCCAATTCTGTTTTCACAGCTAACGTTGTAGTATTTGATGAGGGATCTCAACTTTTAATTGAGGCTGATAAGGGCTTTTTCCAGTCTTGGGACTTCACCTTAGTCCATATCAGTTCCCTCCTTCTGTTGTACAGTTTCTTTATGGCCGGGGACCACCAGATTGGCTTCTTTTTTTGGAGGTGAGGGTCCTGGTTATATTGGGTATGGTGATATCCATGCATTTGTATACGTGGTCATAGTGCATTGTTGTTTGATTCAGCAGTCATGCAACTAGTCTCCATTTGCATGGCTGCCATGAGGTTAGCCACCTCTGTTTTTAGGAGGCCATAGTTAGCTTTGGAAACACTTTTCATGGTGGTTACCTATGCGGGGGGGGGGGGCTGTGGATTTCCAAAGGTGATTAATTTGTGTTCAGATATAACAAGGGAGGAGTTGACTATTAGTGTACAGCAACAGTCGCCCATGTTAGCAAGGACCAGGTTGATGTGATGGGCATGTGCATCGATACATGAGTAGCTTTCCCAGTTAATGGTGGGGTAGGTAAAGTCAACCAGTATGAGAGTTTTAGGTTGGACACTAATATTCTCCAGGGTGTTTAGGGACATGGATTGTGAGTCTTGAGGCATGTTTGGGGACTTATAGCAGGGTACAACCTGAACCACTGTCTTACACAATGTTACCTACACCTGCAGGATCTGTAATGCATTATGTTGGTCTACCACTCTGGAGGTGTGTGCATCCTTAATGAATATGGAAATACCACCACCTTTGGAGCTTTTGTCCAAGTTCTGCAGCCAAACGATGTGGAATAAGTTATAGGCTGGTAGTGCAGGGCTACTTCCTGCTGCCTTTAACCAGGTCTCTGTTACAGCACAGATATCATTGTTCCCCATTTTAAGGAATACTTCCAATGAGTGCATTTTCAGATTTAGACTTCTAGGGTGCAGCAGCATGACCCTCAGATTCCATGTGTTTGTAGCTGTTATATATTTATGTATATTTATGTATACACACACACACACACACACACACACACACACACACACACACACACACACACACATATATATATATATATATATATATATATGTGCGTGTATGTATTTATTCATCTTTCTATATATATAATTCTATATATATGCGTGTATGTATATATGAAGATATATATTTAGATGTATATCTCTATAATATAAAGAAGTTCTGCTATCAACAAGAACGAAAAGTAGTTCTGCTATCAACAAAAACAAAAGCTTATATATCAATATGTGTCCATGTGGTCATTTTCTTTTATTTATTATTTTTTTATTATTTTCATTTATCTTCAAACAGTCTGGATAATTTTCTTGGAAGTTTTTGGGTATATATATA
>NC_056731.1:373959197-373969197 GCF_019279795.1 Protopterus annectens
CCTTTTTTTTAAGATGAGAGTGGGATGCTGGGGAAGGATAGTAGGTATATTTGGGGAGGTAGATTGGGTAGGAAGACAGACAAGACAGACAAGACAGCATACACGTATGGTATATGACACACCTTGGATGGGGAGGGTGCTTGGTAATCAGAAGCCCACGAGCCCCCAAATGGATACAGTGGGGCTGAGGTCCCCACCCATGGGCAGTCTCCACTGTACCTTCATGGCCCCAAAGATGGCTGTGCTGGGGTCTGACAGGAGGGGCAGGCTGACACTCTAAATATACCACGTGGCTCTCAAGCTGGCATAGCAGATCTCACAATTCTTTGCAGAGCTCCCTACGCACCAGACCCTGGACCTGGCTTTGGGTGACAAGATCCTGTCCGTGCCCACACCCAAGGAGGGAATGAGCCCCATCCCCTGAGGCTGTTCCACCCAAAGGTGATGCAAGACCAGCAGACGAGGAGGTCCTGGGGTGGGTCCCAGATGTGCTGGGGCCTGGTACCATGGCCAGATGAGGCAGGAGATATGGATCCACTGGGATCTGCCTTTCCAGACATGCTATGATGCTGCAGTTTTAGAACATATGTTGGTTAGTAATGGTAAACACATTCCAGGATTATTTATAACAGCATGCATGAGTATTCCCATTAACCCAAAACAACAGATTTGGAACATTTGCATAGCAAACAGAACACATGCATATATGGAATCACAGTGGGCAATACACTGGCATGCAGGTTACATTGATAGCAACAAGCCACCAATGATAGTGTTTGAACAGGGAACATTAATTGGAATACAGTTCAACATTTGTAGAACAATAGGACACATGACCCAGTGGTAGGCTTGGTGGAAAACATACCCATTAATTTATGTGTTTAGATTATTGGTGAAGATAAGGTCAATTAACAAATGTAGATTCTTGCAGTGATCACAGCTTTAATGATCATTGCTCTAATCATTACTCTACAGGTATTATTACAACAACCTATGACCTTGGGTTGGGCAGTGGTATGTTTCTACACAGTGAATAATTACAGCCTTCTTATAGCTACTTTATACCTTCTCCTACCTGGAAGACCTGTGGAGGGAATTTCTGTTAATATTACCTGACTGTTTCTACCCACAGTCACATAGTCAGGGTTACATGTGTGCACTCGTAGTGTGTGTGTGTGTGTGTGTGTGTGTGTGTGTGTGTGTGTGTGTGTGTGTGTGTGTGTGTGTGTGTGTGTGTGTGTGTGTGTGTGTGTGTGTGTGTGTGTGTGTGTGTGTGTGTGTGTGTGTGTCTGCTACTGTCACACTCTGCCTTGATTTCTATCGGTCACCCTGGTTGTTGGCAGCAGGAGCCAGCAGTTGTGACAGCATGAACTTTTGAATATTTCTTGGGGGTCACCACTTGATGTATGTACTTATCTTGCTGTCATTGGTAGCCTTGGGGTTGGACCATGGGTGGTGGACACAGTTTAACTACAGCCTTCTTATAGTTACTTTATACCCTCTCTTACCTGGAAGACCTGTGGGGGAAATTTATGTTAACACTACCTGACTGTTTCTACACATATTCACAAAATCCTAGTTGAAATTATGCATACAGCTTACTACCACTCCCGGGATTCAAACTGTGGCTTTTTCTGCTAAAAATACAAGTTTGTGTTTCATCAGAATGAGCTACTGAGAAATTGCTGTTTCTTGCTTCAGTGTTTTCTATGTAATTTTCTCTTGCTGTGTATAAGTTGTACACATTTCAATTCATACAATACCAGAGTAAACACAACATGTCCAGGGTTTTGAATTTTATTGACAGGCAGTTACAGTTTTATTTATATATAACCTATATGAGACTATTACTGTAATATTGTCTGGTTTATTCAGTACAAACCATACCCATTTTTAATACTGCCAGGTGACATTCTAATCCTTTATATTTTTTGGTATGAATACTACTAGCTAGATTGTTACTCACCAGCCTTGCGATGCAGCCTTTGCAACCTGCTTGCATGGGCTTCCTGGTTTGCAGCTCACTCAGCTGGAGCTGTAAAGAAGATACAGAAACATTTATGCATACCTATCCATCACATACACAGGCTGGACTTTGGTAAACAGTTATTGATATGAATGCTTACACATGCTTGGGACATCGCCCCTCTACCATGCTTCTTGGACCCACTGGTCTAACAGCACCCTCTTCCTCTGCTTCAAATTGGCATAGTGGTGCTGGACTTGCTCACCAGTCTGAGAGATGCCAGTGGCACTGGTGAGATCATGGGCGACTCTTTCCCAGGCCTCTGCTTTGTATTGTGAGCCATGCTACTGGTCCTGCAGCAATCGCACATCATGGTTTTTTAACAAGGCATCCTACCATGACCTTGGACTCCTGTATGCCCCAGTGCTGCACCTGAAAGTGCATACCCTCTCCAACACCAGCCATACTACCTACAGTGGGGAGCTACAACTGGTTATGAGCTGTATTCCCACCTGTGTGGTTTAAATACGGCCATTTTCCCACACTTTGCCATGCTCAGACAATTTTGAATATGCTGAGCTAAGCTAAGCTATGGGAAAACCTGCTTAGCTAAGGTTGGCAGTGCTTAAAGGGGCAGGTTCAGCACTGCTTACCAATGGGCAAATCTGCTTAGCTGGGTTACTCATTGCTTAGCATTTATATTTAAGCAATGCTTACACCAATTAAGCATAGCTGTGCAATGCTTAGCATTACCTAAGTTTTATTCTATAGACTATCAGCTGTATGGGATTGATTCATCATTCCTGACATATTATAATTTTGTTTACCTTCCCTGACATCCCCTATGTGCTTTCATTACATTTATTCTTGTGTTACTATACTGTATGGGGCACTTGTTTTTATATGGGACTTTCACATCTTTTCTGGACCGACATTTCATTTTTGGATCTGCTACACTACCCTGGGTGATACATTTTATTTACTACCTCATTTATTACAACATATGCCTTTTACAACTGCTTTCACATATAAAAGTAAAATGAATTAATTGGAGCTCGAACTATGAATGCCTGTACACAAATCTGCAGCTCTAGCAGCTATACTATTTCAGATTACTTGCTTAACTCCTTCAGATATTTAAGCTGTGCTAAGCACACCCACTCAGCTATGCTTAAATTTTATTGCAGACTGAAAAAAAAATGAAACAGTTGTGTTTTATTTTTTAATGTAGGGGGTATGCACCTTTCTTTCTGCAACATTATCTGTGGGGAGCTGTGCTTTTCAAATGGTGATGACATGACAGGCTTTGCATTTGAGAGGTATGCTCCACAGACACCAACATTATCTGCCGTACCTCTCAACTGTACATATTTTCACAGAATGTCCAGATTTTTGCCTTATATTTTTGGTCCATTTTCCATACAGTTGTGGCTTTCTGGCAGATTAGTGGCAAAGCCTTAAAGACTGCAGTTAGGAAATAATGATGGACATTTGAAGTTTTACACTTCATACCCTTTGGAAAACTCATGCTGATTCAAAGCCTTTCATTCGATCTACTTTATAAGTTTGTTAGAGCATTATTTCACATTTCTCCCTATTTTTCCCTTGTTTTGTATGTCTTTGTCCAGATTCTTTCTGATGTTAAGAGGTAATGGTGTCCGCAGACACTCTTGCTAACTTTACATTGCCATACTACAATTATGGAGTGCAGGGGACATGTGTATTGTGAGACCACTACTCTCGGATACAGCCCCTGCACTCGTACACAGAACCATGTCCCTATTAGAGAACATCAGCGCACCTTCATGAATATGCATGGCACGCTGCTGTGCTGCACAGGAACAGTCCCTTCCATGCAAGAATAAGCTATTCTTGCACGGAAGTTTGCTGAATCCCGGGGAATGTTTACTGCATGATTTGAATATGACCTAGCCCTTGACAGATGTTGTAATGAGGTGCCTTACTTTATGCCTGCTATTCAATTCTGTCTGATCCAGAAACTACTTTTCAATAGAAAGCAGAACAAAGCCAACCATATATTTATAGCTTCTTCTTGAGTAAGATAACTTTGGTTCTCTCTAGTGATTAAAACAGGTACTCCTTTTCTCCTTGTCACTCACCTCTACATAATAGCAGTACAAAAAGAACTTCATCCATACCTCAATAGACTGAATCTCTACACTTGGATAACAGGATTTTAATACCTAACAATCATTATTTTTCCTAAGCAAGTGTTAAACATCTTAAAGTAAGCCAGAAGACATACAACAGGAGAATTTTACATATAGAAATGAAAAGTATTAGTACCTTCAACTGACAGAAGGCTCTAATCCATAATATTGTCCAACTCCAATAATCTTAGATTATATGAATCACTTCTATTCTCCCACAAAAGTATAGGCGACTGTTAATTGTGCATATGCAAAAGCATTTCTACAGGTAGTAGCAATTCAGTTTATGAAAGTCTTCATTACAGGTGTTCTTCATTTAAGGCCTTCAACATTTCATTTATGGCCATCAAATAGACACATCTCTCCTCCATGGAATTTAATTTTCATGTAAAAAATGTTAACTCTGCATTTGAACCAACTGACACAAGTGGACGTTAAGTACCTGGTTTGGAAACACTTTTCAGTTTTTGCTTCTGTAATCTCAAGAGAGAAAGATCAGTAACAATCCTTAAAGTGTAAGCCACTTTCTACCATCTTTCATAAAGGAAAGGTGTTCACAAAGACTAAACTTTCATGAGACCAGCTTCATTGGCATAGAAGGATAAAGCTCTAACTTTGCCTCCAGACAACTAGAGTTTAATTAGCAGCCCAGGCACAGATGAAACTGACACAGTAAATGTGGGAACTGTGGAACAAGTGTTGCGTCACCAAACTTGAGGCAAGTTCAATAATTGTCTCACTAGGTGGACTCAGACTTTTGCACTTGCCCCTGCAGTGTACATCACCATGAACCAGAAACTGCATATGTTACAGCCTCACCATGCTTATGGCATAACAAAAACATCCTTAACTTCCACAGCAGATGAAGGCACCACTCAGGTCTCACTGACAACTAGAATGAATGGGTTGATGGGCTGTTACTCCTGAGGGGGGACAATGGATTAACAGGGCAGCTAGTAGAAAGACTTAATGGTTATACAGGGCCAAAATGCAAAAAAAGAGGCCAATTCTTTTTTCATACTCAAGGTGGCCTCAGGAAAATCTCTTCACCAGTTCATTCAGATTTTTGTTTTATTTACAAATTGCCAAAATGAATAACTAGACAGCAAGGCAACTAGAACAATAGAACCCACCTTTTCAAAGAAAGAAAAAAAAAACAACTATTTTATCTCTTTTAAGAAAGGTCTGCCTGTAACTAAAAACATATTTTGTCAAAGTGGTTGACTCACTATGTTGTTTTCTTTTATATGGTAAACTGCAATAACTGTTAGAGTACCTTCCACTAGGCCAGCAACAACTATAGCACATTACTTTAGAAATGTTTCTGCACAAGATATTTTAGAAACTGCCACATGCATCTATAGTAAGTATTATCTCTGACAATATTTACTGCAAAGAAAATGTATAAATCTCTGCAAACTGTAAAAATGTTGTGCTGTCCCAATGTAATAATTGCTTTACTGTATGTTCTATATCACTGTGCATAGGCATCCATTTTTGTGTGTTTATATGTTCTGTCTCTGTTCTATTACTGCAGCTTTGTATAATCTGTAGAAGTAGAATAAACAAATCCACCAAACGGGTAAATCTCTCGAACACAGTTTTATAAAGTGCCTTTCGTCCAACTGAATCATTGGACTTCTTCAGATAAAATTAATTTAAAAGCTTCAATTTAAATAAGCCTCTAAAAAGGTCACATGACCCATGTATTTCATGTTTAAAGAAACAAAAATAATTTGATTACAACCTATTAAACATATATTATTAAACTTCGAACCAACTAAATTCTCACACCAAGGTACCTTCAATATAAATATAAATAAAAAAAGATAAAAAAACAAGTATTTAAACAATATTCTTGTAATAATATATCCCCAGCCTCCCCACAGCTTATTATTCATATGTTTAAGAATAAATGCCTAAAATGTATGGGAAATACAGCAATGCATGTATGTATATATGCCAAGTTCATCTATCCAAACTTTTTAATTTTAATAGGCACATTATAGAACATTTGTCATTAAGCCCAGGGTATGTATATGCATTGAGTCTTATTTGCCAAATAAGTTCCAATTTCTCTAATGCCAATGCAAAATCTGTTATTGTATCACCCTTCCAGGTTTGTAAGGCCAGTAGTTACAATGGTCTGTATATTTAGGCTTTTGTCATCCAGTTACTCATGGCCTTGTCCAGATGTCTGGCTCACATACATAGAGAGGTATGGTGCCTAGTAGCACAGCAGTGCATTCTGTCACTTACCATTGTTACCCCAGGGGGGTCCACTGCCTGGCACCCTGGGAACATATGAGTGACAGAATGCACTGCCTTGCTACAGATGGCCTGCATCAATCTCACATGGCCTACAGGCCTCTGGCAAAGGCCCATGCCTCACCCATAGTGCCATTGTAGGGAATGTCATGGGGTCCATACTACCAACATAACGCAGTCAACTAGCAACGCTAGTAGCAGACCTCTCAACCTCATACAGGAAGAACTCTGGACAAAGCCATACATAATGGTGGGATAAAGGCCCAACTATAGGGACACATTTGAAATATTGCTTTCATAATGTTAGAAAGTTGATAGAATAACAGAGGGGGTGTGTAGTAGCATGGATGTCATGAAGAGTGTGAAGTCTGAAACTCTAATGTTTTGTCAGTATTCCCTGACTGCAACCCTGTGTGATTTGCAACAAATGTGCTAGAAAACAACAATGTTAAGGGAAACCGACCACATATATGAGGTATGAATCTGGATAATCTGTGAGAATCTATACAGCTGACAAGTATGGCCACACCAGGATATGACCTTTCAGGTTAGAAGAATACTGCACAACCAGAAGATCCCCAGCCAGTATATCACCAAGGTGCTGGACCTTTTATACATACTCATCAGTCAATCGGCTGTAGACACACCTCCTAACTGGCCAGATTCTGAAAGAATATCTAGCCTATACCTCATAATATAGGTCTGCGTGTCATTCATCTTGTATTTCTCTAGTAAATAACTGTGATGATCCAATTATATCTGTCATTAGGTAATGACACAAAACAGTACAGTGTCAAACATTACATATGTCAGAAAATGTCTGCTAAAACAAACCCTGTAACTCAAGCAACTCATACATTGATAAGAGCAATAGTTACAGTACCCCCCCCCATGTTTGGCCCAATGTTTCCCCATATTGGCAGCCTATCTCCAGATATCTTGCACAAACAGGTTGCAAGGTATGGCTGTAGCACACAACACCCAAGACTGGAGTACAACTATCCCTGGAATGGATACCCACACTTACTATAGAAGGTCATACTGAGCATGCTTCTACACTTAGAGAAGTGAAATCCATGTCTGAAACCACATTAGACTATTATATCTCTGTATTGTGCAAATGTCTTTGCATACACACAGCAATGTAAACCTAACTGTCTCCACACACACCCGTCAGACAGGATTCCCCACAGGCAGCTGTAGTTGGCACATATGTGGAATATCTGCATCTGTTGCATGTGATACACATACACACACATATATATGGGCCAGATATTACAATATGTCAAGCACACACACACACACACACACACACACACACACACACACACACACAGACATGGGGAAGAGAAGGACAGACAGTGATAGAGTGAGACACACAGGGAGACACACACACACAGAGTGAGTCATATACAGGGATACCCTGAATGGCATAGAGTGATGTCCTGCTGCAAACAGTTGCATACCAATTGTAACCACTGGCATGTGCCAGCATGAAGATGAGATTCATTGTCTGATGGTACTGAGGTGGGGGTTATAATCTCACATCACCTACCTTTGTGTGTGTATGTGTCTGCAGGTCTAAGTATTATGATGCTTTACTCACCCAGTGCACTTCTCATTACCCTACTTTACAACATCTGTTAATGTCATTCACCTTAGAAGTAACTTTGGAGTGGCTTCAGTCCTGTATGCTCTATAGCCCATGTGATAGCTACGTAACACTATCATAGAAATAACTAGATAAGTAGGGGTTCTAATCACAGTCCCGACATATGTAACAGTGGTTGTGTGTGGGGTAGTGTTGGGGGCGTGTTTGTGTAGGAGTACGTGTTTTAGTCTATTCCCAACCTGTACATTTCCCATTGCCCTACTTCACAAGATCTGAATATGTCAAATGATGTAGAAGTACTGTTGGACTGGCCTCTACCCTATAAGCTCTGCAGTGTGTGTGATAATTGCATAACACTATAGTACAAATAACTATTTAGGTAGGGGTTGTAATCTCAGTCCTGGCAAATGTAAAAGTGTGTGTGTGTGTGTGTGTGTGTGTGTGTGTGTGTGTGTGTGTGTGTGTGTGTGTGTGTGTGTGTGTGTGTGTGTGTGTGTGTGTGTGTAGGTTAAAGGTTTTGAGCCTGTTCACACTCAGTACACATCCCATTGCCCTACTTTAGCAGTCCTGCTGATGTCAGTCACCTTAGAAGTACCTTTGGGCAGCTTACAGCCCTGCAAGCTCTGTGGTGCTTGTGATAATTGCATAGCACTATAGTACAAATAACTAGTTAGGTTGGGGTTCTAATCTCAGTCCTGGCAAATGTAAAAGTGTTTGTGTTTGTGTGTCTGTCAGTTAAAGATGTTGACCACATTCACACCCAGTACACTTTCCATTGCCCTACTTTACAAGATATGCTAATGTCATCCACCTTAGAAGAATCTTTGGATTGGCCTCAGTCCTGTAAGCTCTATAGCACATGTGATAACTGCATAACACTATAGTGCAAATAACTATTTAAGTAGGGGTTCTAATCTCAGTAAAATGTAAAAGTGTGTGTTTGTGTATTTGTAGGTTAAGGACTTTGAGCCTGTTCACACCCAGTACACTTGCCATTGCCCTACTTTAGCAGTCCTGCTGATGTCAGTCACCTTAGAAATATCTTTTGGGTAGCCTCAATCCCTGCAAGCTCTGTGGTGTGTGTAATAATTAAATAACACTGTAGTACAAATAACTAGTTAGGTAGGGGTTATAATCTCAGTCTTAGCAAATGTAAAAGTGTGTGTCTGTAGATTAAAGGTTTTGAGCCCATTCACACTCAGTACACATCCCATTCCCTACTTTAGCAGTCCTGCTGATGTCAGTCACCTTCGAAGTACCTCTGGGCAACCTATAGCCCTATAAGCTCTGTGGCTCATGCGATAATTGTGTAGCACTATAGTGCAAATAACTAGTTAGGTAGGGATTCTAGTCTCACTCCTGGCAAATGTAAAAGTGTGTGTGCATCTGTAGGTTAAAGAGTTTGAGCCTGTTCACACCCAGTACACTTGCCATTGCCCTGCTTTAGCAGATCTGCTGATGTCAGTCACCTTAGAAGTATCTTTGGGCAGCCTACAGTGGTACAAGCTCTGTGGTGCGTGCGATAATTGCATAACACTATAGTACAAATAACTAGTTAGGGAGGGGTTCTAAACTCAGTCCTGGCAAGTGTGTGTGTGTTTGAGTGAGAGTGTGTGTGTTTGTGTGTGTGTGTGTGTGTGTGTGTGTGTGTGTGTGTGTGTGTGTGTGTGTGTGTGTGTGTGTGATTGTATTTGTGTGTGTAAATATGTATAGGTCGTACCCAGTACATCACTCATTGCCATACTTTACAAGGGCCAGTGATGTTCCTCACCTTAGAAGTACCTTGGGACACCTTTCACCCTATAAGTTTCGTGGCACATGTGATAAATGCATACCACTGTAGTAGTAGTAGCTAGATAGGTAGGGATTCTAATCCCAGTCCTGGAAAATGTGTGTTTGTATAAGAACCATCTCCACTGGGGGCTGGGTTTTGCAATTTTTTGCTGTTGACCACCCAGTCCCTTCCCAATGTCCACTTTACAA